>NW_008597528.1:24190-32099 GCF_000691845.1 Merops nubicus | reverse complement strand
CTGGTAAATGGGAGCTGCAGGAGCCCCTGCCTGAACATCACATCCATCAGTCACTGTGGTGAAACTTCCTGCACCTGATCACCAATTAAGGACTTGTTTTGTCCCCTCTCCAATCCCTTAAAAAGGAGAAGAAAGTAGTTGGTGTTAAAGCAACAGTACAGCACTATCATTTTCTATGGTATGTATGATATATCTTTACTGACATAAAAATATTCTCTAGGGGATGCTTAAAATTCTTATATGTAAATGCTTGAGAAAATTCAGATTAAGTTTGTTTGTTTGTAACATTTATGTTGAAGCCATCTTAAATTCTTTGTCCTGACACATCTAGCCTTTATGAGGAAATTTAAGCATTATAAGCTCTCTAGGAAGTTTATTCCCCCTTCTCAGTCAGTGTAGCTGATCCATGGAGAAACTGTTTTCCAACACTTTGATGATTCCTTTCATCTCACATTCTAAGACTGCTTTAGCTCTGTTTTAGTGACAGCAGCCCAAGCACATAATCATCTAAAAGTTCAAGGACTAAAGGAACTCAGGTCCCCAGGAAGTCTGGAAGGAATCATGTAGTCCTTTGGACAAACCTCACAGCTTTAATGACAAAGGATTCACCTTTCTCTCAGATGCTCACGTGCAGCAGTGGTCCTCGGGTGACAAATAACCTCTAAGTGCAAAAAGTAATTGCACTTAGAGGTAACCGGAACCTCAACAAAATTGTGTTTAGGCAGGAAAAAAACAGTCCTGGAAACGATAGTAAGTCAGGGCACATCTGTATGACACAAGGTAGGGTCAGGCAGAAATACCCAACCCAGCTCAGAATTTCAAATGACTGCATGTGCTTCAAATCAGGCAGGTCTGCTCCCAGTATCGGAAAACAGTCACT
Source organism: Merops nubicus (assembly GCF_000691845.1). Taxonomy (NCBI): domain Eukaryota; kingdom Metazoa; phylum Chordata; class Aves; order Coraciiformes; family Meropidae; genus Merops; species Merops nubicus. The sequence continues at coordinate 31,219 of NW_008597528.1, read as the reverse complement.
CAAAGTAGAGGAACGGGAAACAGAGGAATATGAATATTTTAAAAGCTCTGGGAAGGCAAAGCAGTGGCAGTCAGAGACTGGAAGCATTTCACCTCAGAATCTCTACAGTTCAGTGACTGCAGTGTTTACCATTTGTATATAATCAAAGCATTTTGTTTGGAATTATGACAAAACAATCTTTTTTAAATTCTTCAGCAAGAAAAACCCTCAAGAAATTAGTCCAGTGTTGATGTGGCCTGATCTGCCTAGTTTTGTGCCAATCCCATTAAAATCAGTCACTCCTACTTCCTCAAATGGGACTGCACCAAGAAAATCACAGATGTGCTTCTAGGCAAGTCAAAATGGCATTGGTTTTGTTCCCTTGTATGCTGGTATGGTTTGGACTGCCACAAAAAAGGAGCAGATGGAAGTGTAGACTGCACTGGATAGAACTCAAAATAGATTTCTGGCTATCCAAGACACTGTAGTCTCTGGAGACTCTCAATTATATATAAAAAAATCTAAGATTCCAGTTGAATTCTAAAAATACGCCATCTTACTGGCAAGTAAAGGTATTATATATTTATATTTAGCTCAGGTTCACGTTCAGAGGTACCGCTGCTGTATTTTGTGTGACAACAGGGAAAATATTGTTTTTGATCATGCACTGGTAGACATGTCACAACACCAATTTGACAGGTTTTATGGACAGCTGGAGATGAATATCACACACATACACAAGTTTATTATTCAGAATTTTAAAAAACCTAACAGATCATGTATTAAGCCAGATACTTTGTTCATTACCTTATACATGCTACTTACCAAGCAAATAAAACCCACAGTACATAAGATCTATTACTTGCTAAAAACTATATTCTAGACTAACCTTAAGTTACGTGTGAGAGCTAAGAATCCCATGGTCTGTAGTAAGAAGGACACTAGATGATGCGTTCTGGTTTTAGAGTCTACATATCTACGGATGTCACACAAGTACACAATAGTTAAACTCTTATGAAGTAAATCTTCCTGTGCCTACACTAACACATACAGAACCCAAGAACACTGATCATTCCACTTACTGCATATTAACACACTGAACCTTACAGCAAACAGCCTACAGTCGGTAGTAAACCTGTCACCTACTTATTGGAAGACTGTTCTGAAACTAGACACAGCCCTCTGCTAGGACTGAGGAACAAGTCAAAGAGGCTCATCTCTCAAATACTGGGAAGGTTTGGATTTGATGCTAATCCATTGTCGTTATCGACACCCGAACCCTGGGATCTCTGCCACCCAACCGCTGCCGTTGGGTACCATCAGCAGACACAGGCTTCAATGTGAAGGATGATTCAAACGGCGTTTATTGCGTCGCTGCAATTGCTTATATAGCACAAGCCACACCCACAAGGCCCCTCGTGGGCAGTCTGAGCTTTCCGTTACATCGCGAGATCTTCTGCACACTGATCCCTGCCTAGGGCGGGCTCTGCTCACCACAACAATCCATCCCATTCTCTAAGGAAGGAGCACGCATATGTAACAATTTCTGAAAACTGAGAACTATATTCTAATCCTCATCTTATCACTAATTTCCTGCACAAGTGGCCTGAACTTCATTATCTCATTTTAGTTTGTTGCCTGACCTATAAAACAGGACTGGGGGCACTTCAAGTGCCTAGCAAAGTTCATTGGTATCTGTGAACCAAATGTGCTGTATTAGTATTAAACAAGGAGAAATTACCTCTGATAGAAGAAAAAGCCTTAGAATGAAAGCTGCCATACTGACTCACAGAGCCAAGACCAGTGGGTACCATTAGCTCTAAACAGAATGATGAAAGGTGGAGGCAGAAGACAAGATCCCTGAAACAGGCATCCTGCTTTTCAAGATTAAAAAGCCTAATCAAAGCATGTTGTTACTTACTCAGCCTGCACAAGGCACTGGCAGCAGGGAAGAGAGGTGGCCTGTTCCCAAACACATATGACTGTTTTGTAATTCAGCCTAAGCAGAATATCCAGTGTTCTACAGCACTTTAAAAGGCTCTGGTGGTGCTGCTAATGGCTATAGCACAGGAAAGCCAGTAACCAGACGTGCATGCAAAATGGACTAAAGACAAGGAACACATACACAATATTAAGCAAACAAAAACACCAAGAAATGAAACAAATCAACAAACGAAACCCACACACATCCTACCTCAAATCCCACAATCTGCAACCTGAAAAATATGCCAGTGTGGAAGGATCCTGCCCAACTAGTGGAAAAAGCTGCTTTCCTTGTACTCTAGCAGTGACCAACAGAGGAGGGGAGCACAGCTGTAGGACAGAACTCTCGACAGTACACCAAGGAGAGAGAGTCCTACACTTCAGTCTGGATTTCCCTAATGAGCAATCTGATCTTCGTGTGTTTTCCCAGGGTCAAGTTAAGCTGATTCACGCTGAGACCCAGCTCCAGCATCCCTCTTCTGAATCCACACAGCACCTGTGCAGCACCGTAGGCACAAAGGACCCTGCTAACTATCCTCAGGGAACAACAAGGTGCTCATGGAAGATAAAGTCAAGGTCACAGATGCTGCTGGAAAGAGCTCCCCTGGAGAGCTCTGTGTGCAGCTCAGGGACACTACACAGACCTGAAAATGGAGAGTAAATGGGTATCCCATGGCCATTGCAGCAGTCTGCAGTGGAATGGTGTTGTGCTGAAGGCAGGGCCATCAGCACAGGCCTAGCAAGTTAAGGAACTACAAATAAGCACCAGAAGTGCATCAGGTCAAATCAGGCTGTCACAGTCTCTTGATGATGGAGAGGAGGACCTTGTCTGTCTGTTGCTCAGCATCAGCACCTCACTACAACCACTGCCTCTAAATATTAATAATTTGTGTGGGTTTTCTTGCTCAGAAAAAAACAAACAACTCCTGAGTTCTCATAAGCACAACTGCCACAAAGAATAACAAACCCCAGAAGTGGTTAAAAAATTGAGGCCCTGATAATGATTTCCTTTCAGTCATAAATTATTATATCCACATAACAGAATGCCAAAACATCGCTAATGATAGTAGGCTCTGTCAGTATGTGAGATGCTATGAGACTTTGTGAATTAAACCCCATTATTGTCCTAAATTATAGATAAATTTCTCCCTTTCCTTGGTGATACGCAACATATTTTTTCTTCAGGGCAGTTAGATGATGTCAGCACAAATTACTGCTTTCCACACAGTGCAGATCACAGAACCGGAGGCATTAAAGAAGCTTACAAAATTAAAATCTGAAGAGACAGAAGGAACTGCTTCCTTTGGCTTGGAAATAATAAATTTTGCTGTAGCATGCTGGGTAAGGTAAAAGAAAAAAAATACCAACCTTATTTTGGGACACAGATGGAGCTTCAAAAGCTTCACATACTTAAAATCAAAGTTCAAGCTTGGATTCTTGCTCTAAATAAAAAAAAAAAAAAAAGCCAGCAATAGAAGTGCCTGATTTTAGACGTTTTAGATGTTAACAGATTATTGTCTAGCAAACTAGGGAGCTGTGTTTTCTGCTTGCAAAAAAAAAATGAATATACAAAGTAATTTAGAATGTTTTTCTAAACAGTTTCCTATTCTTTTCATTTTTCCAAGCAGACTAAAGTTGAAGGAAGGGTAGAGGAAGGCCAGTGTTACATGTTTGAGAAAGGTTCACAAGTTCTGTATGAGGCAATGTTTGCAAGGAAGTGATATTATCTTTTACCAGATATCAAGTGATATAATCAGAACAGACCCTCCCCAGGTTTTCAGGCATATGACTCTACGAAATGTTTTGTTACTTGATATAGAAATACATAATTTGCAAATCCAAGAAGAGAGAATTACTTCATTATCCTGCAGAATTTTTCTTTATTGTCATTTTATTCCTGCACTGTGTAGACTAGAAGTCAAGCTCTTGGTTGCCATCTTCTGTTTCTTTGTTTACATTTCACCATTTTTATAAGCAAGGACAGTTCACGACAAGGACTCTTAAACAACTGTCAAGAAGAGGCATAACTGCTGCTTTCACATACAACCTGCAAGAGACAGGTGACCAAAATATTCTGGAAGGCTTTCTCAGTGAAATGTTGCCCGGCTATTCACATGGAGAGTATGTGATGCCCTCTCAAACCTCAGTGCAGAGCAGGAGTAGAAAATCCAGGTTCAGTAGTAGCAGAGCCACTAGACTGGCTACAGATCATTTTGTGACCACAGCACTGGTATGAAAGCCTTTTTTAGTCTGTTTTTCTTGTTGCTGGTTCTGTGCTGACATCCTGGTGGCTGGCAGCACTCCCTGATGTCACTCACTTCTATCCTGCACCTTCACGCAGGCAGGACTAGAAAAAGATACTGCTTAGACTTCCACTTCAGCCCTGGCACTACTACCTTCCCCACGCAAGATGAGGTTCTCATCTTCCTGCTGCCTGCTCTCATATGGGACCCCAAGTCTGCCAGTGAGAAGTAGATATAAAAGCCTCACATGAAAACTATTAAGTTTGGAGCCTCTCTCTAGGCAAAAATTAAGGCTGTTTCTGTACCTATAAGTAGTTTTCCTCCAGTGTTTTTATTCCTGTTCCTCTCTGCGCTGCAGAGGGAACAGGTCTGACTTGCACCCAAGCATCTTTTAAGTGACCTTGAGGGAAGTCACTCACATTGGAGATTTTGTGCTTATTGCACTCCCATATTTACAGAATCAGATACCCAGTGCATCTGTCCTAGCCACATTTCTTTACGTTTAACACATTTAATTTTTGGCTTCTGCCAACCCTTAATGTGATTTTAACGATCTTCACTTTGAGGTAGTGATGATGCAGGTTATTGCTTAAGATATATTCATCAGTCTAGCCACATCTGGATATTTGTCTTTATGGAAAAGGAAAAAAAAAGTTGATTGCAAATTTAAAAGGATATTAATGATTATTAGTCCTGATGAAGCAGTATTAACCGTGTTCGCTTCATGACAGACAAACCCAGTATCCACTTCATTTGCTCATTAAAGAACAAGTCAAACCTTCTTTGGTAGTAGAAGCACAAGTCACAGCAATACAAGGCTTCCTTGTGTTTTCATGATTCTTTTTCATTCCTTGCCATTGAAGCCCTTTACAAACATTAATTAATTTTTTGCAATCCCTTATCTTTGCTTTACACCTGGGGAAACTGGAGCAGTGAGCAGAGAAGGCAGTTATCTAAAAGCAGCCCTGGGATTCATGGTAGAGCTGAGAACACAGCCCAGGCCTTTTGGCTCAGTCTTGTATCCTAACCCCCTTTTATTACCCCTGTACTTTTCAAATTTGCTCATTTTGAAATGCAGCAGTTCCAAATAAAAGGGTAAAATTCAAACAGCGTAATTGTCATTCACTCTTCTCCTGCTCCTCCATTCAAAGACATGTGCAGAGACATTCAGATTCCCTCCATCATGGGTGTGAGAGAGAAACTTTTGGACTCTGCCACAAATGGTTGCAGATTTGGTTTATCCACTTAGCATGCAAGTGATCTCAATGATGGAAGAATAACCCACACATGCCAATGCCCCATCCTAAAATCCCCAGTGTACCAAACAGCCTGTTACTATCCTGGCATGGGCCTGACACAGTGAAAGCAAGAAAGGAGGTAGCAGTGTGCAGATACGTCTCAGTGAAGAACAGTGATGGTTAGAAACCAAGCAAAACTCTCCACAGTGTTGCAGTGACAAGTGCTCTGCACCACAGCAATTCTGGGTTTTCCAGGTGACCCTGCATGCACCAGGAACTTATCTATTCCTATTAGAATCCTGCAGTATCTTGAGAAGTAAAGCATCTTGAGACTTAAAATCATTTTACTGCCAAAAATACAGTGACTCTTCTAATACAGCTCTGTCTGGTACAAGATTTGCCAACCTTATAGATAAACCTCACATCCCAGATCTGCAGGTCTGGCCCTGCAACATGAAATTCCACATGCAGCTTGAGAATGAGTGATTTATTCATAGTATCTGCTTTTAGAAGATAGCAGAGCTTCACTTTTCTCAACAGCTTAGCAACTACTGCAGAAAACATGGTAGCAGTAAACGGTATTAAATTTTCAGTCTGCACAATTGAACATGTACTTGCCTTTGAATAGGCTGCTTCACTATCTTTACTCTTGGATAGTTATGTTTTGTTTCACAAGAATGTTATACACTTCATAATATTTGGCATACATAATAAACAGTTGTTTACTGTAGGATTTTGCTATAGGACATTCTAGATATTTCAGTAGAAAGGAATAAATACTGAAAAAGCTGGAAATAAATCCTTACTCACCGACTCTTACCTTCACTTTGATAAAGCAGAATAAAGTGATGAGCATTAAAAGGGGTGAATCCACTGACTCTAGAAAACTTTATCATAAATACGAAAACCTTGTAATGGGACCTTTACCAAGGGATGTAACAAACTCTGTTGTTACACTCAAAAGTGGAAACTGGGCAACAATTACAGTGATTTGGCAGGAAATGAAATACAGTTTCTTAGTCAGAATAATGTAGCAAAGTAGATAAATGTAAAAAATAGAGACTCCTGCTCCTGAAATTTAGAGTTTTTACTTCAAAAAATAAGAGCATGCTAAAATGCTTACACAGCCTATAGAAACATACTGGTATTGGCAAAGACATGTTCTTAAACATGTACATATTTAGCCCCTTTTTATTAATCTCATACAAAATGCAGGCATTGCAAGAATAGCTACAGCTTAGTTTACAGTGTTTTCAAAGAATATATGAATAGTACTTACCTGATAATTTGTTGGCGTCCTCGGCTCTCTTTCCCACTGTCTTTTGCAAAAGCAGGATGGTGTTACACCTCGTCTGAAGTCAGCTTGTTACGAATACCTGTATGTACTGGTTAGAATCCATTTGGCAAGGCAAATGTAATTACAGAGGTGCTGTAGTAGACAGACTTCATGGCACAATTACCCATATAGACACAGTCCATCCCTGTAGAGTAAGCCTCTGGAGGAAAACTAGTGCTCCAGTATGAAGCATATACCTATCCAAAAAAGGTAGCTATGGTCGAAAGCTCTGAATTACAACAGAACGTAT
>NW_008597528.1:21328-24159 GCF_000691845.1 Merops nubicus | reverse complement strand
CCTTCCTGCTGATTTCTACCACCAGTTGTGTGAGGACCTAGCCAGACTCACCCAGCTGACAGTTATTGGAACCACAATGTCACAGTTTTGTTTTGCCTTGCAGACTTTAAACCAAGACACACTACAGCACTGTTAAACGAAGCTGCAGCATTACAACTTCACCCCCCTAAAAATAAGCACCAGAATGGCTGAGGTATCACACATCTTTAATGGACAGTACGTGCATTTGTAAGGAAAAAAAAATAAAGATGCAGAAATGCAGAATGTTAGCTCCAGTGCAGCTGCTCTTGTGAGCTCATTTAGATAGTGGTGAGTATGGAAAACAAATTTTACCTGTAGTGGAGTATGTTGGGTATTTGCAGAAGTTACTTATAAGAATTTCCATCTTTCATCTGATCAGAGAGTGAAGTATGCCTTGATGCTGCTGAGATGAGCCAGGACCTTGGCTCATTCAAAGGTAAGGTGCTAGAAAAACAAAATTTGCCATTAGTTGACATTTTCTGTAGCAGTTTTCAAGCAGCAAGTGATAGCTGTTCTGCTAGTGCAACAGGGAGTTGGTCCTCTATGTTCTGCAAGGCCAATATGTAACAAGGCCGTTACTGATTCCATTTCACCACAAGCTCAGCCCTGACCTTCATTTCAGTGTCACAACTACTGGAAAACAATTGTGGCTTTCCACCTGGAGCCATTTCATTTTGCAGCCACCTCTCTATATCTGTACCTGTCTAATTCAGGAGGCCAGCTGCACCCCAGGTTGCTTCCACCTGGAAAGCTCCAGCATTTCCGACTGCATCTTTCCTAGTGCAAGTGACAACTTGAAATCACCATGATAAATCCAGAAAAGGAGACTTCTGGTCATCCTGAACACTTGGACATCTTGCATTCCTGATGCACCTGAGATCTCTAACACTCTAAGGCATGCAAAGCATTACAGTACCTGGAACAACCCTCCAGACAGTTCGGTGGCTGGCTCTCGTGTTATTTCCATGCTTGCATGGAACGTTAACGTGCAAATCTAGACTACCACATATGCTAATGTCTACGACAAAGACTTTTCATTTCAGGAGCTCAACTTCATGAACAAATGGAATCCTGCAGCATCACCTTGGGGAAAAAACTGCATAGCACAAGTGAGCAAGAATGACCTTCAGTGATCTGTCAGAATGAATGAACACAAGTGAAGGTGAAGAAAGGAATATGGCCAAAGAGAAGAAAACCAGCTGTGGCAATTCTCCCCACCCACCTCAGCTTCAGCTGCAAAAATAGTGCAATAATCTGTGACCCTTTGGCTCTGTGACAGTCCACTGCTTTGGTGAAGCAATCCCAATCTGTTTTGTTATACCTTGAGCTGCTACTCAGCTCTCAAACATCAAGCAGCGTAGATGGTACAAGCACAGTGCTTTGTAAGCCCATACACGTGTTACACTGCAGAAGCACAGAGGCTGGGCTGACGGAAGATTTACCTTTGAGGACAAATAGGTCAGATATCAGAAAGTAAAAAAAGAGAAATAGATGCAGTCTTTCTTCTGCAGCACACAGGTACTTTGCTCAAAAATACCATTAGTAACTGAAGGCAGTGCTTGGTGACAGCAATTCTCTGTACATCACGAAAGACAAAATTGCCCAGCAGGCTGAATTGTGTAGCAAGGCCTCTGACCATACAGGCTTCTGACAAACTACAAGCCAAGTATGCTGCAGTGAGAAACAAGTGGAGGGTTCAGCATAAACACTTTGCTTGGGACACACAAAGGTTTGTGACTATTACAAGAGGATAATTTTCTGTGGGAATGGTCTGTTTCTACATATTGTTAATTAAACAATGGAGGAAAGTGGAGAAATAGTGTTACATTTTCATGTGGTTAGTCTATTCACAGGTACTTGCTAGGCTTTTTCATCCAACCAGATGTCCCCACAATGACATCATTGTGTCCCCACATTGACATCATTAAGATAAGCAACAAACCCAGCATATTTATGTTGGTATGGCTGACAATAAGGCAATGGTGTACTGTAAAAATTTTTGAAGTGTATGGGAATCATCAACCATCAATTCCTACGTAGTGCACAGAACTTCTTTTCATCTGAGATATTTGCATAGCATTAAGATGCAATAAATCCACCTCTAAACAAACAGATCCTGTCTATATACGTAGAAGTTTAGTAGTTATAAGAGATCAGAGTTTTAGATTTTATAAAAGATAAAACCACTACAAAACCCAAAGTATTATAACTGAGGGTGTTACATTAAAGGTGAATTAAAGGAAATTTTTCAAGATTGCAGATGAAGAAAGATGAGAGTGTACAAGCCATCCTTCTCATGGTAGAAGGCTGTGAGATTTTTAAAGAACTACTGGGGATCCTCATGGAGGATATGGTATAGCTGACATACCTTGAGTTTTCAGAGTAAGAGAAGCCAACAGTTCAAGCCACTTCAAAGCTGACTAGTAACAGCTTGTTTTATCCAAGCAGAAGTCCACTGAGCAAGTGCTTTTCCATTTGTCTCACTGAATCCATTCTCCCACCCTAAAGAAATAAGACTAAAATAATAAATAAGACCGCTTAGAGGAGTTACATAAATTGTAGATAGTACAATTACCAAGAATTTTGGTAGAGTCACTAACTCTGATGGCAGCTCCTTTAAAGACAATGGAGTTTTAATATACTGGCCTATTTAGTGAAAAAAGGTGGCTAAAACATTGAGGAGGAGGGCAATGAGTTGTTCAACACTACACTAACAGCTTCCCTAATAACAGCAGCAGGTGACCTTCTCCAAATAATTTGAGTCAAGTAGCCACTTGACTAGATGCAGAGGACTGGTATGTCATGCTGGT
>NW_008597528.1:2409-21297 GCF_000691845.1 Merops nubicus | reverse complement strand
TGAGTTAGGAATGCCTCCATCCCAGCCAATGATGTTAGACTTTTGGGAGATGAGACAAGAGCAGAACTACATCTTGTCACTAGCTGAAGCAGAGAGAAACCTCAATAAGGAGACAAACCAATATTTAAAAGAGTAGCACTTTTTTTTTTTTTTTTTCTATTCAGGGATTGTGCTTGCAAAGGGCATAAAAGACCTTCTTTCCCTTTCCTTCCACACAAATCTTCCCACGGCAAGTCTCAAAACACATGATACTCTATAGTCTGCTGAACTCTTCATCTCTAAAAGATGACTTCCACAGAATTTTTGTAACTCTCCTCTGGAGTATCTTCATAGCTATTGTTATTTAGCTTTGTTATTTAGGCTGGTTTAGCTTTCTTTTGAAAATATTGTCAAATGCCAATGACAACAAATTCTCTGTTCCTCTCCTGCTGCTCCCAGAAAGCCTTTTGGAGTTCTAGTTCAAAGAGATCACATACATGGGCCTTGGAGTGGCAAAGGGTTGGCAGCAGGCAATACAACATTTCCTCTTGACACAAAAAATTGACTCTCTGCTAGGGCTATAATTTATTGAAGTGTCTTTCACTAACAGGTCTCACAACACAAAGTTATATCCAGCTCTTCCCACACAGATCCATTGTACTTAACCAGAAAGCCTTCTAAATGTTACCTAGTTGCAAAAAGTAAGCAGTTGTGTTTTGCAGATCATGTTCCTTAGCTTGCTCTTTCATTTCCTCTTATCAACATGATCACATTATGGTCCCTCTCCTTATGCGCTTTTCCTCTTCACAAAGCTCTTTAAACAGCTGCAAAGGGGGAGGGACCACTATGCTCACGAAAACTCCACTTTGCAGAGTGCTTCTGCCAGGTCCTACTGTCTGTCTCTTTCCAGGCTTTTAATACCTCCAAGATTCGGGTTTGCTTTTACACCTCCTCCTCGTGCATTCCTGACAACAGAGCTTATTGCCAGCTGTTGTAACTGAAGAACAGTAATCCACCTCTTCCTGTTATTGCCATGAGGAATACATACACCCTCTTTCTCTTTGTAGTGGGCTCCTTTTATTTTAACGGTAAGTGATCTTTTCTTTCTGATACAGTTTGCAGAACAGCCATAGCTTTCGGGGCTAGGAGGGAGGACTGTGACATAAGCTCTCAGTCAGTTTGTAACCACCCTCTCAGTAGGCTGCAGACTTTAAAAGGATGCATGAAATTGATTATTTTAGTGTTGTTTCTGGCTTGTTTGGTATCAGCAAATCCACTATGATGGCTATGGACAGAGAGTAAGCTGGACATAAAAAGGCAGAACAGATGACAATGATAATCACTAAACAACATCCCTTTAGATGCTCCCAGGATCATCTGTGATGGGAAAGGCAGCTATTGTGCTGAGAGTGAAAAAATAAAAAATGAACCATAAATAAGGCAGATCTCATCCTCCTATAATTATTATCTCAGGTTCATGTGTTTTGCAAAGTTCATACTTCCTAGTTGTTTGATTAGTATGGAAATAGTTTTAATTAGGGTTAATATATGTAAATGTATGCTAAATATAGCAAACATACATTAAGGACATTTGCTTTAGTCCACCAGGATTTCTTGCAAGTGTTTTAGTCAACACGCACAGCCCGGCAGCAGCATGAAATAGTGGCACACTTCCCATGCCTCTTCCCACAGAGAGACTCCACTGAAGCGTCCAGAGTTAAGCTGCCTGAAATTGAACTGAGGCAAAAATTGCATCTTTCCCATAATTACCTATTGATCCCACAGCTGCTTTCTTTCTTCAGTTACTGAAAGGCAGCTTTAGAAAACACCTGCCTTGTTACAAATGAAGAGGGAGGGCCTACTTCAGATTCTTAGATTACATACTTTTAAACACACTGGTATTTCCTTTTTATTCCTATTAATTGCAGTATAGAAATTTTTTTTTAAAAGGCTTTAAACCACAGTACACTCACCATCATTCCTACTGGAACAGTAAGTGTTCTAAATTAGCATGTGTTGTTCTAGGAGGTTATATAAATCCTTTTACTCAAGGGTATGCTGAGAAGAAAGAACATCACAAAGTAATTTCAGTGAAGATAAAGTGATGGTCTTATCGCTGCTTCTGGCTTGCTCTTTACAAATTACAGATGGGAATTTGGTATGTCACCATTGTCCAACGAAGTTATTTCTGAAAGTTGAAAGAACAAAAATGACAACATATGCTACAATATTTTATTTCTAAACAAACACTACTTCAACATTTATTAAAATAACTGAAGTCAGGGAAACAGAAAAGACACACCTGATGTCAAATGCTGCAATTTAGACAGTGATAACAGTGCACTTGCCTGTATTTGTCAACATTGCTCCTTATTCTGTTCTGTGGAAATCACTCCAACATATTTGTTGAAATTACACTAAAAATAAACAAAATTACACAGGATGACTAGTTATTTTATTTTAGATATTTGAATTAGACCATGTAAAATGGAAAGTTTGCACAGAGAATGAAGTCTGTGTTTGCGTTTCTTCTGCTGTGAAATTGGAAGCATCCTGATCCAATTTTGTTATAATGGTCATATTCCTGCAGTGAAAACAAACTTACTGCAGAATCTGTACTGCAAGTTAAGTGGCAATTTGTTCTCCTTGCCATGGAGCAGATGTGTAGCGTGTTCAGTGAAGCTAAAGCAATTTCCCTAGCTCAGGATCCACCCCAGTGAGTTTTCTCTATTACTGCTTTCAGTACACAAAAATACTCCACTCACAAATTAGGACTGCTTCATCATTCTTGTTAAAATCATTTGCCTGAAAGCATCAGTCTACCCTCTGCAACATTTCTGGTGATTACTGCTATTTGGAAGACAAACAAACAAACAAACAGACTGTGAGGGAAACTGCAGTTCCATCTCTTCCAACTCGGAGGCAAAAGAGGAGTTTCAAACACATGACTGCTGACATCATGAGATGCATGTAAAGATGAACTTGAATGGCTGGTAGTTTTGTTCTCATTAGGTGCCATGTAGTTACTATGTAGATTGGTAATGGAAAACAGATTACAAAAATTGTACAAGAATCACTCTTTTTTGCATGTCATTTACATTGTGGCTTTAGCAAGCTTTAGGCGGTGCACTGCTGACATCTAGTGGTACTTGTACAGGCGTCTCAGCGAAATGAGCGATTACCCCCCTCAATCCTGACTTCTGATGATTAATTTAATTAGCAGTTGGGATGGAATGGCAATTTTATAAAGAAAACTTCATTACAAGAACCCTTTCCCTAAGAACAGGTAATAATTTCTTAAGGGGATTCGTTATTTAACAAATAATTTTTTTAAGTCATCTGCATTAAGTCTATTGACAAAGTTGGTCCTTCAGATCTGAGCCATTCTTATCAGACATGCAGACCCCACAGCACACTGGGATTTGCAGACCAGACGACTACGATTGCTATAACTAAGTTTCCAAGAATAGGATTATCACAAATCCACAATTACCTTTCTGCAAATATTCTGCGGTTTCTACTTCTTATTTGCTGTTCAGCAAATAATCTATATGCTAGAATATTTACAGGAAAAGATGCCAACACAGTGAACACATATTTAGCAATTCAAACAATAATTCACTGTCTTTGCTAGCAGCATTCAGTGACTGCAGTAGGAATCAAACCAAATGACAATTGATATATATTCGAATTACAACCGCATGCTTCTATCACTTACCTACACAACAGCGAGAAGGTTTGTTTAAAAACAAGACCAGACCACAGTAATGTAACTTCAGCTGAGTTTCTCCCTCCAGCTATTACAAGGCCTCTCGCCTATCCTGGTAAACACAGAATCATTCACTCCTAGAGTGTGACCCTGTTTACTTCACAGTATCAAATTTAGCTCTACCTTGAATGCAATACACAAGAAAAAAACAGAGTCTGGAGCTTAGCAAGGATCAGCATAGCTCTAGCTTGATATGCCTATGATTAGGCAGGCTTACATTCAGGATAAAATATCACACTTTTCCAGGGCTTTTATAATGATTTGCAGGGAGGTACAAAGCAAGTGTGAATCAAAAAAACAAACCGTCACAACAAACACAGACATATTCATCCAAATTTGTTTTCCCAAACAGTCTGGGAAGTATTTGAGAAGTCTATTCTGAAGAATAATTATATGGTTAAATATATGTGACAAAACCTGTGCTACCAACGCCATAGCATATGCTGATCTTAAAAGATTTTAAACAAGTCTGGTGTTTATCTCAACCTTATCTCAGAGCTTGAATAAAAGCTGTTCTTCGATGTTAAAGATGTGTTCGATTATGTTTCCTTTTAAGTCTCTCCACTTTTTTACCAGATCAGAAACAAGAAGTTCTTGAAGTATTTTTTCTAATCTGAAAGGAATTCAGAAGTACCAAGTTCCAAGAGAGGCTTGTTTCCTCTAGCAACTTACAGCCCCATTCAAATGGAAACCAGGCACCTTCTAGAAATGCACACAGACTTGAGCTACTTATTTGACCCTGGCCTTCAATGTCTGCCTTTCTCTGGACCTCATGGATATGCTACAAACTAACATACCACAAATTTAAACTGTTTTCATGGCCAGTGGTTTTTACTCTGTGGAGCTGGTTCTGGGGAATAATGAAGCAAGTGTATCATAGGGACGGTATCCCCATTTCTGCAATATCTGAGGTTGAACCAGGTGCCATTTCCTACGGAAGAATCATTCTATCGATTGGATTAGAATCTGTTTTCACTAACACCTGTGTCCATCATTGTCAATTCTAAAACACAACTCGAGAATTACTCAGCATACAGCAGAATCTCTCTGGGTTGATTCTGTTGGCAGGATGCTACCAAGACCTTAATCATCAGTATCATTATGTGGTCAGTAGTGGTTTGAAAAGTCCGCTTAGAATGTCTTTAAAAAGCACATGCAAGAACATGGGAACAGATGCAGTTACCTCTGGGGTTGTGCCATAAGATGTTCTGCTTCATGGAGAATATTCAGGCTTGTTTGACAGTATCCTGCAGGTACTCTATTTTGCAAACACTGAACTCCAGTTTTGGCCATCTAAGATTTATGATATTTCTGCTAGTCCACAAATCAGGTTTTGTTTCCCCATAAAATAAGGCTTAGACTCTGAAACAGAGTTTCAATAGGTACCAAACTGCTCCAAATCATTTAAAAGCCCTTACAACTCCTGCAGCTCATTTCCTGGTTTTCCTTACAGATGAGAGTCTTTCAAGTTGTACATGTGCCTGCAACTCTGCCTCCTGTGACACTAAAGAGAGAAGTCACAGCTGGACTCCTTGCATTTGGATTGTTGAAACAATCTTCCTTTGTTATTAAGAGGGTGGTTTCCCCCTAGTTTCCATTCCTGAATGTACTCCCAAAAGCATCTACCAATTTCAACTTCATATTTTATTGGGGAAAAAAACCCAAATGGTTGAGTTACGTGCTTTGATCTATGCTCTGTGAAAGATGGTCAACTTCAGTAGAACAGATACTGGTGCAAGCACTGTATCCTTCTGTTCACACAAAACTATGGTCTTCTGAAAAATCAAAAGCCATCATTATTCCATGCAAACAAGCTGATGCACAGAAATTCTGTGGTCCCTACATCATGTCACTTGGTCTCCCTTCTCTCATCCTGTTATGTGATGTTTTACAGGAAGCACCGCAGCAGACATTGAAGAAAAGCTAATGAACCACCTACTGAGTCCTGACAGGTATAATAAGTTAATTAGACCAGCTGTCAACTCATCCCAGTTGGTATCTATAGAACTGCTGGTTTCCCTGGCACAGCTCATCAGCGTGGTAAGTTCAAATTCAACTATGCCTTTTAATACATTATTACCTGCACAGTACTCTGTAGTAAAAGTCATATAGCTATTAATATGTCCCTGTTTGTTCTAGTTTGCATAATAATACTTAGTACGTAGGGCCCAAACATGTGATTTACTGGGTTTATACTTCAGAGTGCAGCTACAACAACAGAGAGATCCATCTGTGCCTACGCAATAAAGGACAGTAGCTACATCTTCCTTCGAGAAAGTTCCACTGATCAAAAAATGAAAATCATCCCCATGATTTCAGTACGGCTACAGTACATTACACTAGGACAGGATCTATCCTGGGCTGTGTACACAATGCTAAACAATCTTCCACTGCTTGCATCAAAGAAATGTGGCTGAATGGTCTGAAAACAAATTTGGCTACAAAACCAGTTCAAAATCTCATGGCATATCAGGCTCATCAGCAAAGAATAGGGAAATGCTGTAAAGGAAAAGACACCCTAATCCTGGCTGGAATGGCTTCACATGGTTAAAACAATCCTCATGTAAGCAACTCCTCATATTCAGTAAAAATTACTTCAGTTGGCTGAAAGATGTTTTCACTCATAAGGTTAGTACGTTTGACAGTTCTTCCAGTGTACAAGCACCTCAGCTCCAAAAGAGCTGCATTAACTGCAGTGAGAACAAGATCCAGCATGTAAGTGGAAAATATGTCCCAATTCAGAGCTTTCAACTCTGCTGTTCTCTTCCTGGATACAAAAGAGGACACAGATGACTGCCTCCTTGCCAGAATTTGTGTATGGGCCAGTGACTGGACTGCTGCAAACTTGAAGAGACCTATATGATTTATAGGCTGAAATTCAAGAGGGCAAGTTTTTTTGGGAAAGAGAGAGATGCTGGTGGAACATAAGGGAAATTGTACAAACAGATGAGCTCTTGTACACATGTGCAGGCTGATTTATACAGGATATACTGTCAAGTATACCTGATGACGCTGGAACAAGTGCACCCTCTCTCCTGCAGAATTCCACCTGGACACACACACACACACACACGTCTTCACACAGTGCACTGCCACCACCAGCACAATGTCCTCCCAGACTGCAGTTTCCGGGCGTAAAAAGCGAGGTGTCCTGCCCCTGCAGGCCCCACTGATCAGCAACTTAAACAGTGAGGATGAATGGGCAAGGGTCAAGAATGACAGAGCCCAGTCCTTTGCCCTTTACATCCTTACTCTTCAAGCAGAAAGGAAAATGTAGGCTCTAACAATCTCGTGGGTCTCCAGGATGGGGGAATTAACTTGTTTTCCTGCACAAATCCTCCTCTAACTCTTTGACCATCTACCTTACCTTGTCCCTCCAGCAGAGCCCCAGACACACACATCTGCTGCAGAGAGACATCTGTTCAGGACTACTGTCCAGAGAGACAGCAGTGACCCAAAGCAGAGCCTGCCAGCTGACAGCTTACAAGGCAAACCTTATGTAAACCTCACACAAGTTAATCTAGGCCTTCCTGGTGATCAAGCGTGCCTCTGTTTCAAATCAAATCCACAGGAAAAGAGGAGGAGGGGTATGGAATCAGCTCATCAGGGTGGTGGCACACTGTCACAGCTGTCCCTGTTAAAAGCCACTCCAAGCTCTACACTTGTGGGGTTATTGTTTATTGACAGTATGTGCACAAGACCAGCCATCTTACCAGCAAAGAAATGTCTGTCTTGAAACACACTACATGAAATCATGCTGTGCAGTTGGAAATATCCTCCAAAGCCCACTGAATAAGATCTTATGACTGCAATAAAGTGGAACATTTCAGAGGAGAACTCTTCTCTCTCTCTTTCCATGCAGAATGAACGGGAGCAGATCATGACTACAAACGTCTGGCTGAACCAGGTAACCAAACCCATAAGGGCATGCTCTTGCAAGCCACAAATGCAACTGCTTTCACTTCAAAACCACTTGATTGTTTTGTTAGTACTCATCTGGACACTCCCATCACTACTGTGCAATTCTTCTCTTAGGAGTGGATTGATTATCGTTTGGCATGGAAGCCTTCTGACTACGAAGGAATAAATAAGCTGAGAATACCAGCAAAACACATCTGGTTGCCAGACATTGTGCTTTACAATAAGTAAGTAAAACTTCTCTAGCATGTATATGCAGACAGTGAACAAAATTTTAACCCAGTGTCAAGAAGCAAGCATCAGAATCAATGAAGTAAGTCTGATAAAATTCTAAAACTGAATTTTGTAACTTTTTAGCCAGTATCGAGTGTATCTGACTGGGGCACTGGCCTCAAAGATAATTTTAGTAGTATCAGGGCTCTGAATAAAGAAATTCCAGCATACCTGGAGCATGGCTGCAGTGTGAGCTCTTACACCAACAGAGGATCTATGACAAGGTTCATATCGAGACACAGATCCACATCAAGCTAACTATATGGAAAGTGTGTCCTGTAAGTACAAGCACAGCTGTACACTGGTCATGTCTGTAGGAAAATAAGACATCTGGAATTCTGTCAGACATCTTAGGTTCTGAGCTACCTTTTTGTTTCCTGTTTTTCCCCCCCCTCCTTCCACCACAGATGCCAGGACATAAATCTGTTACACAATTCACATGTACCAGAACTCCACAAATTAATATTCAATTACAAAACCAAATTATGTTCTATTTTCATAAAGCATTAAAAGCTCAATTATAAGAATAGATAATGAATCTCTCAGCATTTGACCCTGTTGCTTTACAGTACTGAGAAAACTAAAGGCTTGGTGTTAGACCATATTTCAGATCTTCTTTTGAACAAACAGCCATCTGCCAATTTTTTTTGTTTGTTTTGCCTTGGTTTTACCACTAGGAAAAAAAAAAAAAAAAAAAAAAACCAACCAACTTGAGGTGGATATCAAGTCTCTGACAAAATTAAAAAAAAATAAAATCAAAACTTATACTCTAATGATACCTTGAAAAACAACATTCATGAACACATGATAGTTTATGACCGTGTACAGATGGGGAACCTAGGAAGTTTATATATAACTGAGTTAAGCCCCTGGAATCCTAGTACTGGAAATCAGATTTGAGAAATACTTAAAACTATTGTATTAGTCACAAAAATAATTCAGCCAGTGGATTAAGATGTACTCCACCTGGTCAAATCTTGTTCTGGTAAATTGTGCCCCGCCATCTGCTTCTTTCTTCCTCACTCCCCAGATGATACCACTTAATGGATTGTAAAAATGGAAAGAAACAGTTTGAAAAGGCTCCTTAAATGTACAGGAACAAGCTTTTAGTCTCATCATATTGGATTTTCACATTAGTGCAAATCTTCAAATTACAATTTCAGATAAAGGACTACCTTTGTAACTTTGTGCTGCTGAAGCAGGGTTTCACAGGCATCACTCAGTTCAAGAAGCTGCTAAGAAGCTGCTAAGAAAAACACAAAGAGCGTTGCCATGCCCCATGGCTCTGCCCACACGTAGCCTGTGCACGGGACTGCAGAGAGCACCAGCAGCCCAGCCCCTGCTCCACAGCAGAGCCAGGGGCAGCCAGCAGAAGAATCTACGTATTTTCAGCCCAGGAGGCTACCCAGTACATTGTACGGCATAAGGGTAAATCCAGCTCAGGGAGGTACAGACAGGAGAAATAAGATACAATTTCTTTACTAAAAAATATCAGTGTTATTGGCAATGAACTAATGACCCTTGTATGCTGTAGCCACTCACTTCTGCACTTGTCTATTTCACTGCCTACGTGAATTAGCTACAATGGGTCTCAGCTCAGTGCCAGGCACCAGGGTTTGCAAGGTGAGGCCTCTCTAGAGCCAAATGTAACTGACCCAGAGAACAGCTACACAGGTGCTGAGACTTGGATACTTGTAGCACTTTCTGCTTAGTAACAAAAAAAAACAAGCTTGGGACAGACACAGTTTTCCAAGATTTCTTCTCAAGAAACAAGTGATTCCTTGGACTCTGTATGAACTATAAGGGAGCGCATTTCCACTCATATAAAAGGATGGTACTTAACCATAGTCAGTTCTCGTGGTTTAATGCCAGCCAGCCACTAAGTACCGTGCAGCTTCTCACTCACTCCTCCCTGCTCCAGGTGGGATGGGGAGGAGAAGCAGGGGAAAAAAAGTTAAACTCCTGGGTTGAGATGAGAACAGTTTAATAACTAAACTAAACAAACAACAACAAAATAAATATTATAATATTAATAATAGTAATGAAAAGGGATATAACAAAGAGATAGAAATAAAACCCAAGAAAAATGAGGCACAAGGCAACTGCTTACCACCCCAGCAGTGATACACTCCCCGTCCTGGCCACTTCCCCCCCATTTATACACTGAGCATTAAGTTTAATGGCATGGAGTATCTCTGTGAGCTGGGGTCAGCTCTTCTGGCTATCCGAGCTTCTTGTGCACTTCCTTGTTGGCAGAGCGTGGGAAACTGAAAAACCCTTAACTCCAGATAAGCACTACTTCGCAACAACTGAAACATCAGTGTGATATCAGTGTTATTCTCACACGAAACCCAAAACACAGCACCAGACCAGCTACTAGGAAGTAAATTAACTATAACCCGGCCAAAACCAGGACACCAATTCAACTTAATTTGTTTACACTTGCCGTGAGTTTGGCCTTATATTTTTGCAGATAACATACTGTCTTTAGGTGATGTGGATGTGGGATGTGTCTAGTCCAGACTCTGCTGTCTAATGAAGTGGCTAACCCATTTTTTAATAAAAGTCATTGACCAAAATAAGAACAAACCTTTGAGTTTCCGCATCCGTCAAGAATGACAGTCACTAATAGCAGATCCTTTTTACTGTTACGCTTTCCTTTGGTAGACTGATTGGCTGACTTTGCAAGGTATGGCGTAGCACACTTGAGAAAAGGCACTCAGAAGCACTAGATTTCAATAATTTTTATCAGCAATTGACCACTTTACTTTTCTACCTTAGGATATTTCATAGGTTAAAGAGCCCTAAGTTGTTTGCCCAAAATCAAATATGAACTCCCTGATTGGGAGAAATGTGTACGCTGATCTCCCTATCAAGTTATAGCTCCCTACAACACAGATGTCAAAATCAAAATATTACTGAACTTTTGATTCTAGAAACACCTGAGGCCCACATGACCAAGAATATCAGAGCTCTTCGGTTTTTAACAATGTCTTTCCTCTTATTGTTTTACTGTATCCTTTCCTCTTGTTCCATTAGTGCAGATGGCACCTATGAAGTTTCCCTATACACAAATGCAATTGTAAAGAACAACGGAAGCATTCGCTGGCTGCCTCCAGCCATTTACAAGAGTGCCTGCAAGATTGAAGTGAAGCATTTCCCTTTCGACCAACAAAACTGCACGCTGAAGTTCCGGTCTTGGACATACGATCACACAGAAATTGATATGGTGCTTAAAACTTCCATGGCAAGCATGGACGACTTCACACCAAGTGGAGAGTGGGACATTGTAGCACTCCCAGGAAGAAGGACTGTAAATCCTTTGGACCCCAAATATGTCGATGTGACGTATGACTTCATCATTAAAAGGAAACCTCTTTTTTATACCATCAATCTTATTATTCCCTGTGTGCTAATTACATCCTTAGCCATCCTGGTGTTCTACTTGCCTTCAGACTGTGGTGAAAAAATGACCTTATGCATATCTGTGTTGCTTGCTTTGACTGTGTTCTTGCTGCTGATCTCCAAAATTGTCCCACCAACATCTCTAGATGTTCCACTGATTGGGAAGTATCTGATGTTTACAATGGTGCTAGTGACCTTCTCAATAGTTACTAGTGTCTGTGTACTCAATGTTCACCATAGATCTCCAAGTACTCACACTATGCCCCCTTGGGTAAAACTGGTTTTCCTTGAAAGACTCCCAGCCTATCTGTTCATGAAGCGTCCAGAAAATAATTCCCCACAGCAAAAGATGTGCAACTGCAAAAAGACAAAAGCAGAGCATTCTTGCATGGAGCCAGCTGACTTCTACAAGAACTCTACCTATTTTTTGAATACTGCCTCTGCCAAAAAATACGATATGAAAATCACTGAAACTCTTGACAATGTCAGCAGTCATCGAGACTTTAGGTTACGAACAGGCACAAAATTTTCTCCTGAAGTCCAAGAAGCAATTGATGGAGTCAGTTTTATAGCTGAGCACATGAAAAGTGATGACAATGACCAGAGCGTAAGTAAAAATGAGAAATCGACCCAGTCTTTCCAAACTCCACCTCCTGCCCTCCTCTGTAACACACTGTTCTTCAGAAAGCATACTGGAACTCTCTAGCTATTCTAAAGTTTTTAGAGAGAATCTAACTATAGTTTATAAGAGCAAATAATTTTTGCCATTAAAGGAACTTTAGTGATTAGCACTTTGGTAAATGCTGATCCTCTCCTGGAAATTAACATGGCTTTTTCTACAAAGAGAGAATGTAGATTGCCCAGTAAGTCATGAAATACCCTTGAAAAAGCTGTGTTGTCACATGCAAGTAGTGTTTGGCCAGAGAAAAAAATAATATTTAGTTCCAGGTCAGAAAAAGAATATTTTTACCCACTGTATTCAGTAAGATTGTGACTGAACTCATGGCCAGGCCACATTAACCAGAAAATATCTACCTGCAGCTCAAGCATTTATTTACATAACTGAGCACAGGAGCAGGACTTCATAAAATTGGCAAAACGCCTTTGCAAACATCCTCTCCAGGCTAAGATGTCTGCCCCCATATGGCAAACACAATGGGCAGGATCGAAATCCTAATGCCAGCAGAGCTGACAGTTCTTTCATTTGAGTTAAATCAGACTCGTTACTGGCCATGAGAAGTACTTTATCCAGGATACATTTAAGCAGTGCTGCTGCTGTTGCGTGTTCACTTGCCCAACTCTTGCACTACTAGCTAGCACACTAAAGCTGACAGAAATACACTGCAATTAACGCTGGGAAAAAACTCAAACGCTTCACAGTTTTGTTTAGACAGGCACCCGTGGTTAAGAACTATTCTCATACCTACCAGTGTCCCCTCTCTGGCCAAAACCCAGTCAGACTCTAGGTTCTCTATTCCTGTTGTAGTCTACCACCCTCAGCCAAGCAGATCCAGTAAACTCTGGTTTCTTGCAGAAGTCCCTTGAGGAGCACACCACTGAGCATTTCATGTTTTCTATTAACTGAAATTACTGTCAATATAAATAAAGAAGATCAGCTATTGACATTAGACATGAACTTCTAAACACTGAAACAGACTGAACAGAAGCAGACTTCACAGAGCAGAAAAGAAGTTTTCTAATAGCTCAGAAACTCTTGCAAGAATGTGTCGCACAAAAAGCTTCTGCTTGATATTAAGAACAATTTTCAAAGGTATTTTATACATTGAGAAATTAACTGGATGCTTTTCACATGGGGTTCTCTAATATTACATACCACTTTTTTAGATTCTTAATTCTATGCTTTCTCTCTTTGTTATCGTGCTCTGATAACAACTGCTCATGGACATTTACTATAGTCTGACTTCAGAAGCACACAATCCCCATGGGCAGCAATGGAAAATAAAAGTGTGCACTGAAGAGAAAATATGTAATTTTGGAATGTGAGACATGAGATAATTGACAAGCACGGTAAAGTCACTGAGGTGAGGATGTCCCATGTGTAACGAGAATCAACAAGGGAGGAAATAGTAATTATTCCTGAGATGCAAATGAAGATTGATATGCTCCCCTCCCTACAATAATAGCCTGACAGTCACTTCAGTTTGAGAACAGAATCTAAGGCCATGACTTTCACAGACAAAATATGCAGGGCAAAAAAGGATTTTAATAAAAGCAAGAGTATTGATATGCATTAAACCCCTTGATTAAGATGACTGCTCATAAGAAAGGAACTCTGATGCTAACCTTATTTAGCAGCAGTAAACACCATCTATTTTTGTCTACTAAGATTAATAGCATCTGCACACTAAAATGAAAGGAAAAAACTCCTTAACTGGATTACACTGTGGGTCCTTCTGGAGCAGCTTCCGCTGGGCAGCCACACTCTGTACCTGATGCTTGCAAGACAGCTGTAAAATATTTACAGTATTGTTTTCCATTGCCCAGAATGGTTATCGGAGAAAAATCTCTTCCTAAGCCTACAGTCAGTTTATTCTTCAAATGCTGAAATTGGTTTCCTTTTATTTCTGTAAACAAAAGCTTGGCATTAGCAAGAGGAAAAGCAAAACAATTTGATAAATTGCTAATAACTTTAACTGGCTTTTTCTTCCAGGTCATTGAAGATTGGAAGTATGTTGCCATGGTAGTGGACAGGCTTTTTCTCTGGATATTCGTCCTTGTTTGTGTCCTGGGGACTGTTGGATTATTTCTGCAGCCACTTTTTCAAAATCACACTGCTTCCATGAACCCTTAGTTGTCATTGCAAACTGTCAATACTTGCATAGATGCTGGGTCTCATTCTGCTCTCAGTTCCCCTCTGTCAAATCCACAGAGCCAACTGTTGCTGTTACATCAGATTTAGACTAGAGAAAAGGAAAGTAGAATTTGACTTACTGTGATAGGGAAAAGAAAGCTCACCAACCAAACAAGGAGAAAACTATTAGTTCTTTCCAACACATTCTGTACTGCTGTTGATATCCTGGCCCTCTTTTCAACTCTTTCAAATCTGAACATTAGAGAGAAAGCTGTTTACTGTATGCCACCCTGGCTCACAAGGATTATAATTTTTAAAGCATTTAAAACATACACTGCCTCAGGAAGGGCATTTTTTTTCCTTAGAATACTGTAAGTTCCCTATTACAAAGAAGGTATTGCTATGACATTTACTTCCTTCAAGTGCATCAAAGCTGTTTGTGTCTGACTTATAAAGAGCTTTACAGATGGAATCGCCATTTAGCTGTTTGAGTATGATATTTAAAACTGAACTGAGAGACAGAGACATACTTCTGAGGTAACCATTAATAGGTTTCTCACACCTTGCCATCTCTGATAGCTGATTAATTAACAGAGGCCAAATTAATATATGTTAAACAAACATGCATATACTCTGTTCAATTATTAAATCTAAATAAAATGTAAAATTTTCCTTTTTGTAGATTTAGTCCTGAAATGTTCCTGCAGCTTTAACAACTCATGTAACTGGGGTTCATACACACTTTTGTGAATCTAAGGCTAAGAGCACAGGGAAGCATCTAGAGAAGAGAACTGTGAAAGGCAGCCAGAATGAGAAGATATGTGACAACAAACAGACCTCCATGTTTTGCTGGGGAGATCTGAATGCAGATTTAAGTATAATCCTCAACAAATGAGGTAAGAAAACACATAATGCTTGCACAGTCTCTGGCAAAGGGCAGCTCAAGGCCCTAGACTCACATCACAGGACAATCCCACTGCACCTTGTAACCCTCAAAACCAGAATTTTGGTATTTGTCAGGCTAAACCAATCTCTGGGTTTTCTTGGGGTCTTGTCAGAACACACAACAATTTTACCATCATTGATAAGTACAAATAATGACTGGTGAACAAACTTTTAAACTCCACTACTATTTGTGAAGGGGGCTGGAGGCTCACCTGTCCCAGGGGAGGATTAGCTGACACCCAAACCTGTGTTCCTCAACAAGCCACAGATGAAGACTGCCCAAGCTCTGTTTGTCCTCATCAAAACTGGTCTGTACTTAGATTACCATTGGCAGGGGCGGCTACAGATAACTACACAGACCTAGACATGCTGGATCAACCACAGCAACACCTTCCCAATTGTTCAGAGTAAGCCCAGGACTTCTGCCATTTCCTGGGTTCACCCCCTCCCTGCCCGTGCCACACCCACTGCCCTGGGGCACCGGTGGGGCCACCCCCGGGCCTGGGCACCACAGCACGGGCTGAGCCTGGCGGCCTAGCAAAGGCACCACAAAGTATCACAGGAGGGGTGGGTGAGGCTCTGTGAGCAGCTTAGGCAGGACCTTAGAAGAAAGAATGGTTGTAACACTGTCATTCTCCTTTCAGTTCTCCATCCTCTATGTGCTGTAACTGTGTCCAGGGCTGAAGTCGGGGTGAGGTGAAGGGTGGCTGTAGGACAGCCCTATTAATGCAGGTGTACCCTGTGACCACAGAAGCTGACACATCCTCCTCCTGCAGAGAGTGGCAATGCTCTGGTCATCACCCCAAACATTAACCATTCCAGATATTTCCCATGGTGACTGCTAGGTGGTGTAAAGTTTAAATGGGTCAGACTTGTTTTCCCCACCTCAAATGTCATCTTCTCAAACCTAGAAAGCAGAGCTACTTCTATGCAGGCCGCTGAAACAGCTGTGAAGTGAGACGGGGTACAGGCAGCCCCTCGGGAGCATCCGTGCTGGGGATGCACCTGCATGTTGAGTTATATGCCAGGAGCTGATGTGGCACAGAACATCACAAGCACACATGCACACGCTGTCCCAGCTGCTAAGCAGCTTTTTCTGCTTAGAGAGAAGCCAGAGGGAAGGCAAAGCAGCTGCCAGTACTGGGCAGACAGGGTAAAGGTGAAGGAAGGCCTTTTCAATCCCACAATAACCCTGAACAGCAAATCTGAATGAGGCAGCACAGGCTCCAGCACAGACTTTAACACTCTTGTGGGCTACTACATGGTCCTGCAGGGCAGAATGAGAGGGACTCATCCAGCCGAGCAACTGCAGGCCTCATCCTCCCACCAACTATTACTCCTCTCCTGGCTCCCTTCTTCCTCATCTTATCCTCCCCCTCACTGCCTGAAGGCAACTGAAAAGAGGGCCTCCAGGCACCTCTCATAGCTGACCTTATCTTTATGAGCAGTAATGACTGATAATGCTTGGCTCAGTAACTGCAGCCTTCAGCTGAATTATCCCCAGCACAAACAAAAGTTTTAGAAAGGATTTGGCAGCTCAGCTAGCAGCTAACACAGCACAGGCCTCAGACTTGACAAACCCAGAAAAAGCTTTCAAAAGGTACATCAATGGCCCCAGGGAGATCCCTGCAGAATTAGAGCTCCTCATCCAAGAAATGGTGGGCTCTGGTGCTTTCAATACACAGTGGATACTTTATTACTTTTTTAATCATGAGTGAAGCAATATATTCTTTCCCAGTTATATTTCTGGAAAACAGCACTGTGTTTTTTTAAAGTTTCCAGAAATAATTCAATCTGCAACAAATTTCAGAATAGAAAATTTCACAAAGTCCTACAATTGTGAAAAATCTGACCTCCTAAAACTGCTTTCAGAATGGGAAATGCTATTTTTGCCTAATCCTCACCAGCTCCACCTACATAATACATAGAACTGTTCCCAACTGAAATTGTCAAGGAAATATAGGGTTTTCTGCTTTGATATTTTTGCAGAATTTCAAAAATAAAATACTTCTGGAGAAAGGGAAACTTTAAAGAGGTCATCCTGAAGGCTACTATAAATATGACAAGGTCCCAGAGTTCATCAGACAAAACAAACCTCAGTGTTTCCATTTTACGTTTTTTTACAGTAATGCTTTTCATTTAAAAAAGAAAAAAAAAAAAAGGAAGAAGAAGAAAAGCGGTCATTCAAAATTTATTTTTCACTAAAACTGTTTTTCAATAGCAGTGTACAATCACCTTTTCCTTTCCTTCTAGGGAGGAGAAGCCTCTGTTGGCTCCCTCCCTATTCTCTACCAGTATAAAACTCTTTAACCCCGACCAACCCTGTCTTCCATCAGAACACATAGAAGTGTCACCACCACCACACACATGTACCGTCTGCATCCAGGTGAGTTTCTCTGAGACCTTCTGCACCCCTGCAGCCACAGCAAACCAGAAAGATCAGAAGTGTTTGGTTTCTTCCAGAGGGAGCATCAATACCCCAGACAAAGCTGGGAAAAAACTCCTTTCCTTATCACCTGAGTGGATTAAGATTTGATCTTAACAAAGCAAAACACCTCTAAGACTGGCATGTTTATTAAAAAGCAAAGGCTAAGTAGTTTGTTACTGAAGATCTTCTTGGGTAGATCAGCTTCCGCCTACCCATAGAAATTCTTCTTCTGTGTAGTTCTGCAATGCAGTCATGGTGACGTGTTCTTATCACATCGCTCTCCCTAGCCATAAAAATAATCCTACCACAAACCTCAGCTGATTTCACCAGGAGCTTTAGCATGTGATGTTAGAAACAAAACATCTGCACATACAAAAACAACTGAAGATTTCTGTAACGAGGCAAATTAAGCTAAAATACCTGTGTCTCCTGATGCAATGGCTCTTTGCTGCCTGTGCACGTCAGATGTTTCCAAGTTATTCAGGTTTAAGCACTAACTTTTGGGGAACATGGATTATGATCTGATCTTTGAAGCTTTAGCTCATTTCTAGTTGGGACTAAAATGAAACAAACAAAAATTTCAGTTATAATGCTGCTTATACATGGAAACCAAGAAGGCAGAAAGGGAAAACATCTAGTCTCAAAGCCCTGGAAAGGCAAAACAATGTATCCACAAAAGGGTTAAGATAAAAGACCAAGCAGTCAGGTCAGGATGGGAAAAAAAAAAAAAAAAAAAAAAGCAAATCAAATGGACAGCAAAGCCTATTTCCTCCAAGCTAATAAAATTACAGAAATTATCATAAGAGCATGTGTCTGGGGATGGAGTGAATGATGCTCTGAGAGATAGGGCAAATGGGATAAACAAGCTCTGTGCCAAGAGCAGCTGGGCTAACCCAGCCTGGTGCTCTTTCTCCCAGTGCTACCTCTTACCAGGGTGCCAAACTGGGCCATCTTTTGCCCATCCCTAACGTCAGGGAGGGACGCACTGATCAGGTGCAGCACCCTGTCCCATGGGGCTTCCCCCTCCTCATTTCCAAAAAGGAGGATGGAATCCCACGGTTTTCTCTCTCCCTCTCCTCTCTCTGCACAGACTGCCCAGACATGTGCAACAACTGCTGCATGCACAAGCCTTGCATCACCTGGTTGTTCAAGGGGGGGAAAAAATGACATACAAGTTAACAAGGAAGTTGATGGGCACCTGGGGTACAAGCCACTTTGCAAATCACAATTTCATGATTGAACTTCAAACGCAACTTCCCGTTCTTCCCCACTTCCTTCCCCTTGAACAATAAGGTTTGGTGGGATCAAGCTGGAATCCTTTGTTCTTATTCCCTTTCTCAAATTTCACCTTTCTAACTC
>NW_008597528.1:1534-2378 GCF_000691845.1 Merops nubicus | reverse complement strand
AATGGTCCAAAGACAGTTATTCTCAAGAGTTTGGTCAAGCCTGATCTCCAACTCAAACCCCTGGCTCCTGCTGGATCCCAGGTGGTACATATTTCCCTCTGGACTTAGATCTTGCCAACAGTTGTATGCACCTTTAACTACTGCTAGGAATAGCACATCCTGTTTACACGTGAAGCACCTAACACATGTGCTTGCAAGATGAGACACAGGCAGGAAAAGTAACTCGACATTAACAGCATAATTGGAAATTCAGGTCCCATGATCTCATTCCACTGCTAACTCAGGCATCCCTAATGTTAACATCTATTTCAACACAATTTAATTATAAGATTTTTATTAATTAAACTTCTCCTAGTAGATTAGCATGAGCTTCTGATAGAGAAGGAACCTGTATAGCAGCTGACTGAAAAAAACGTTTAGCATCATTGGATCACCAAGTTCACTTGTGCAGCAGTTTACAGGCTCCTGCCTGTTATCCTTGCTAGAAGACTGCTCTTTGCCTACAAGAACATCTGTTTTGCCTGCAATTGATTCGCTGTTTCCAATGCTCTGACAGCCTGGGTAGCTAGAAAGGGGGCAGCACACCAAACGTAATGGGAGCTCACTGCGCAGAACTGCTCAGGGTCCTGCCGTCTGCTGCTTCCAGGCGTTTCACGCATCGGAGGAGCAGAGCTCTCCGTACTCCCTGCGCTCGCACGGTCCTGGCGGCTGAGCTCGTCTTCAGCAGCCTCTGCCGACAGGCAGTAATTCACAACACCATGGACAGCACGCACGCTCTCCTGCTCACTGCCGCCGTTTGCTTCCTCTGTCAAGGTGAGCGATCCTTAATTTGTTTATTCTTGAT
>NW_008597528.1:0-1503 GCF_000691845.1 Merops nubicus | reverse complement strand
GGGGGGAGGTTGAAAAGGTGAAAAAGAGGTGGCTTTGGTGCAAATTTTTAAGAAGTGTGGAAGCTTACTCCAAACTAATGGCTAAATGTGCAGAATCCTAGCACAGCTCCTTTTGTTACATAGCTGGTCATTGTTTGTTTTAAATTTTTCCTTGTAGAGTAGTTAAGTAGTCCTGATTCAAGATGCCATTAAGAAGAGAAATCATCTTACATGTAAAGGTGTGGTTTTACACCTTGTGGAAAAGATCACAGGAAATTGATAAGATTAAACAGCTTTAAATACGTCGCAAACAGTGGAGAGATGGAAAGTACCAAAACGTTTAAATAAATTAAAAAAAAACTAATGCACTTCTTTAGATACAGTGAATGTTAGTTTTAGCGTGCTGCCAACATGTAAAAAGGCTGGTAATTTGGGATTGACTAGTACAGAGATATGTTGAGATCTAGCTTTAAAATTGAAGATTTGGGAATATCTATTCCAGGAAATCTTAATCTGAGAGATATAAGATACCTGAAATATCAATAAGCAATAAGGGCAAAGCTAGTAGTTAAAAAGTGTGTAAGAAACGTGTTCATTTTTTAGTTAGCAAGTTGATTTGAATGATTTCACTACTCTGAAACTAAAATTGACAAAACAGGCCTTTTTCCAATTTTCAGAAAGAGTGCTTGAGGATGTGTGTTCCAGAAGAGAGTTTAAGAGAGTCCCATAAAATTAAAGACCATTAGCTTTTAAATACGCTCCAGCTGTCAGGATGGTTATTTGCCTCTAAGTCTAAAAAGTATTGTGAAATATAGACTCTTACTATTCATCCTGAAACAAGACCTTGTTGATTAAGAATTCCAGTTCACAGCTTTTCTGTTGGCCTCAGGGCACTAGGAACAGCAGTTATCAGTAGCAAAATGGACAGTAGGAGTATGTTCTAAATAAAAATTACTTAGGTTAATAAATGGATAATCAGCACATTTCTCTGAATGTGATGAAAAAAACTTTGAATATAATGGCTAATCAATT
The DNA here is from genome assembly GCF_000691845.1 of Merops nubicus. Lineage (NCBI taxonomy): Eukaryota > Metazoa > Chordata > Aves > Coraciiformes > Meropidae > Merops > Merops nubicus. Next base: position 492 of record NW_008597528.1, on the reverse strand, counting down.
TTAATTTTTAAAAAATTTAACAAGCAGGCTGTTATCATCGCTATGATCACGCAGCCATGACTCAGGCTAGACAGCAGAGTTCTCATTTCCTGAGAATTCTCCTATGGCAAAACACTCTGACCGCTTACCAGTGGCCTGGTCTGCTGGGTTATGCTTTTCCCTGCCTCAGCTTCAGCAGATCTAGGGGGCTAGGCCTGCGAGGGGAAAGTGCTTTTGCGCCTCCAGTTCTTCAGTAACACCCTGAAACTACTTTTTGGGCCCATTTGCAGAGATATAGGTGGGAAAAACTCTGTCATAGCATTGACTTTTGTTGCTTTTCTTCTCCCAGCCTAAGTGAATGGCAGTTATGACACACTATTCCCCACTTAAATGAGGCTTGGCCTTTCCCCACCATCACACGGAGGCTAGGCAGCTAACACACAGCCAGACAGGTACCCGCAGCAGCACGGCTCCCACTGCGGCCAAGCCTCCCCCATGAGGGGGCTGCTACCT
>NW_008597527.1:0-464 GCF_000691845.1 Merops nubicus | reverse complement strand
GCTGCTTGGCATATTGTTGGACAAATTGCTTTCAAAAATAAGACCCATTTTCAGTTTGAATCTGTAATGGGATTCCATAGTACAAGGTCATTATATCTATGGTACAGATTGTACTATAGCGAGTAACCTTTTTTCAGGGATGAGAAATCAAATATTCGAAGTATGTGTCTACTGCCATGGAAATGTGCTTACATCCTCAGTCCTGGGGTAAAGGTCCAATGTAATCCATCTGCCAGATATGTCCTGGCAATTTCTCTCTCCCCAGTTCTCCTCTCACAATATTTGGCACTGGATGTTTATGAGTGTGCTGGCACACAGGGCATCGGGCAATTATTGTTCTGATCATATTGAGTGACATTACTATGTGATACTCTTAGGCCCACTTGTAAGTGTATTTCTCTCCAAGATGTCCAAAATGGTGTGCCCTTTTTGCCAGTCCTTCATGGTCCTCCTCCTGAGGGAAC
>NW_008597526.1:0-6955 GCF_000691845.1 Merops nubicus | reverse complement strand
GATGATCTTAAAGGTATCTTCCTACCTAAAGGATTCTATGGTTCTATAATTTGGTGCTGCATTAAGTAACTTCGGTCTTTAAAGCACAGATTGAGCTCACTGCTGGACTGCAGTGTCCCTTTGCATTGTGGATTTCAATTATCTCATTGTGACACTCTAGCAGTCCTAGGTCTGCAGATGCAGCACTTAAGATGTGCTTTGCCATCCTGACCATGCTACAGCCATATGTACGTGCTCCTGTGGAAGCCCCACGACTGCATGTGCAGCACTTTTGTAGTGATGTAGAAGCAGTTTGGTTTTGGTCTCTTGGCAGTCTTTCTGTAGAAAGGGATTTTTCTGACAGTAATGACGTCTCTTGAGTAAAAGACTGAATGATCTTGAGTCTGGAATAATAAGACCTACAGACTGCAAAGCAAAAGTTTTTGGAGTATAAGGGTTTTTTTTGTAGACCAAGTATATGCCTAATCTAGCAGATTTCTTCTGAAATTCAATTCCATGGCTAATCATGACCACAAAACAAATCTGGGAGCTTGTAGCAGTGTTGCAAGCATAACTTTCCAAGTGTTGCAACAATCTGTCCTGAGGTCTGACAGCATGGATTCTCATTTCTACATCTGGCTGACAGGAAAAACTGGAAATATTTTTGTCATCATTTAATAGAAGCTAGCTGGTGTTTTTTAGTCCCACCTCTTGCTCATTTAAACAAATACAATTTCTTATGTCAGTTTAGAGAAAGAGTTGCCACAAATTTCATGACTGAGTACCTCTCTTGAGGCATATAAAGAATGATTGCTTGACAGCCAGGTCCACCACTTCCTCACCCTAGCTGGGTGAATTCTGTCTCTCTCTTTCAGGCCTTGATCTTCAGAGATATAAAAGCCAACTCCCTGTTGTTGACACCAACTATATGGCCAGATACTGACCCGTAGGATCCCTTCATGTACTACAAATATTCTTGAGAGCTCTTCTACTATCCTTCTGTTAATAAGAAAAAAATAAGTGCTCTGAAATCAAAATTGATGTCCCAAGAGATTTATCCAACAACTATGAGTTTTTAAAAATAATAAGACCTTTTATTTAGTTTTCGCTTTTATGAGACTTGAGAGTATGGCTGGACCATGTTTGCATGCTCTCTTAAGCCTTGAAGGCCAAATCATTCCAAGATATTTTCAACAACGCGAACTGTAACACTCAGATTTTGTATCACTGGTGTCTTGAGGCAGAAGACAGGGAATTCTCAGTCAAAAGCCTGTCAACCAGCTTTTCATTTACAGCATGATACGTTGCTGTGCCATCAATGGTGAGCATAAGATCGTTTTTTTCCCCAAATGTGTGGCTGTTAGGGGGTGAGTTGTCTTCTTTGAGGGCATTGATGACTTTGCAGTGAAATTGATCTCCATTCTGAGGATATTTCCTTTGTTCTTAAGTATTCTGTAAGTTTTCAAGTCTTTATAGAGTGGAGTGATGTCACAATTTCACTTCTTAGTTTGTTTGGTATATTCTTGGTTTTGTTTTTTTGAATTCTTGTCAATTTTTAAAAGAGAACAATTAATCTTTCCAGCTATTTCATCATGCAATTTTTAACAACAATTTATTGACTTGGCCAAGGACCAGCCTAGTGAGTTCCATATTGTATCCCACCCATGTGATAGCTAGACCTGGGGCTGCTGAAATCAGACTGTGTGCTTTCAACCTAAAATATCCATAAATTGTACAATTGTTTTTACAGGTATATTGCAGCTACATTTTAAAAGGCAAATCTCATCAAAAGATCAGAAATTGAAAGAGAATACACGTACTCTGTTTTCTAATTTCTAGAGGGTTCTTCCCCACCAAAGTGAAGTACTCACATATATGGAGGATACAAGGGAAGCCTGTGCTATTCTGCCTGAAACTGATAACGAAAAGAGACATGCATTTCCTTTCTGAAAATAAATGGAATCTTGCAAGGAACTTTGGCTATTTGTAGTATATCACATTTCTTATTTGTGGTAAATACAAAATATGTTTGGTTATTTTAACCAAGAGAAGCAGGGTGAGGAGGAGAGTTATAACAATCTGCTTAGAAACAAATGAAAATAAATCATAGATTCCTGTTCTAACTTTGTCTTTTGACGTGAGCAGAAAAAAAGGGAAATGAAGTGGAAATAACTCCACCAACACAGAATAATCAGTTTCTGTCTGAAAACTGAGATGACCATCTGGTTTTACATAGCATGGGACAAAAGCATAAAATTTATGGAGGAAAAAAGGATGAAAATATATGGGGAAAAAAAAAAAGAAAACCATCAATAGAATACATACAGGCAACATGGAAAATGACAAGATTGCCTGTCTGTATCTAAAATTTGCAAGAAATTGAAGAAGCTGCTTAAGATAAGAAAACTACGTCTTTTTACGAAAGAAAATACTTTCCACAGAGATGTGGATTTTCTTTGAAACTTACTGAAGTTAACTTTTCTGCAAGAAAAAAAATATTTCCTCTATTTTGTTGCTACACTATCTAAAACCAGTGCAATAAAAATAGATTGAGATAAATAAGGTGTTAATGATTTTATACATTAAAAAGGCAAAATATATCTATATGAGTCATTTAGAGCAGCAACCTAAAACTGTAAATTAGTTTTATGTAACTATAAAAACAAGTCAATGTGTTTCAGGTTAGATATCATTTGCTAGTAATGGGAGAACTGTTATTTTTCAAAACATACACTTCTTTCAGCTCTCTCAAATTGCTCTATAAGCTAAAATATACATGATAGGTGCAGAATTACTTCCTCTAAAATCCCAAGATTATTCCATATTTATAAAAAAGATTGTGCAAGAAAAGTGGCTGTTGATAGTAAAATAGCACAAAATGCAATGAAAGATTTGAAGGAAACCATCTTTGGCATTACAGATACAGTCTCTAATTGCTGGAGGCTCAGAAAATAGGAACTGTTGTATTTCAAAAGATAAAACCATCAAAGATTAGTAAACCAAAATGTTCTCTTCTCATCTAATTTTTTTTTTCATTTGAAAATGTGTGGCAGCCACAATTTATCCTGCATAAAATAATTGGTAGTCAGTGACACAGCCATGCTCACAGATGGCACTTTGGTGTCATGCATATTACTGTTTATGTGTGAGAATTGGGAAGACTGGATGAAGGAATGGTAGGGTATGAAGATATTACCCAGCTCGCAGCAGAAAAGGGATTATTTTCACCTACAGGTCCCTTTCTTTTCTATGGTTGCTTAGGGAAAGGATGGTAAATTTGAGGTTTGGGAGAGGGCAAGGCAAAGCTGCACACTGAAGGTCACAGAGAAGACTTAAAAACAGTAGCTGAGGGAGTTTCCTACTGCCTTCTCTCTCCTCTTATTTCGATTTCTAGCTATTAGCATTATCCCTTGAGGAAACGTATGGTTGACTGAACACTTATTTTGTTTCTGTGAGGAAAACTTTTAGCTGACAGACACTGACCTCTCTATTTTTTATTTATTTACTACATACTTTTCTGTCAGACTTTTGATACCACCCTAAAAATAAAAGATTGCAAGGAGACTTCTACCCCACAATGTGCAGTATATCTAGGCAACTGAAATTTTGGTTTTGTCTGTACCTGTCATTTCCACTACAGCCATCTTGGCATTTTATCTATATTGAAGGCAAGCACCACTTCCACCTCTTCTAAAGAGAACAGACTTGCTGGAGAAAGAGTGCTGCTATCATTCTCCCTACCCTGTGTCTTTCTTCTTCTCATGACCTAAGTGTTATTGATAACTTTTATCATATAAGGCTATCTTGTGTCTCTTTTGCCTTATGGCTACCTTTCTTATTCTCACTTAGGATGGATGTATCTGTTCCTGCCACCATGGACTGTAATCTCTCAGGCACTTAGCTACAAGCTGTGGGAGTGTAACAGAGGGCTTGGATGAGATGCTCAGCTAGCAGACATGTCAGTATGAGCTATTTGTGGTTCATCAAGGCAACCTGGATGCAGGGACAAGCAGGAAGTAGCTTTCAAGGAGATTTACACTCAGCTGCTTTGTTGGGAAGTCCTGTCTGAGGTCATGCACTTGTGACTGTTAAACATCAGAAGAGAGATTTCACCTGCCATTGCTCAGCTTAATCTGTTTTTATCATTTTTATTACCAAAGACATCCATCTTACCTTCCAAACACTCTATAAAAACAAGAGAGACAAGCAATCAGGGAAGTTTTAAATACCTTGTAAACAGAAGCTACGTGGCTGTTGTAGTCTATGGTTTGTGCTGTGTGTTACTATCCAACTTAAAGAAGCAGGTCTTGGAATTGCCATGCTGCATTTTGGTTTTAGACCTACCTAATTTGTAGTTTCTATTTTTCTCCCTATTTTTCTTCCTTTATCACAGATTACTTAAAAAATCATAACCAACTGTTATTGACATTCTCGTTCAGCAGACTTTTTATTACAAATAGTCATGAGAAACTCCACAAAGGTAAGTCTCTATTTTATTTCAGTGGATTCCTGGTAGAAAAGAAAAGCTGTGGCTTGGTAGGCTTGATACCAAAATGAAATAGAAAGCTGGGAATTGCTTTGAAACTCAGCATAGTTTTACTATTTGTTCCGGCTTAACATGGCCCCAACCTGGAGTCTCACAGCACCTCACTCTGTGCAGGACCAATGATGTGCTGCATCAAAATGTGAGCATGGCCAAATGAACCAGAAGCTCCATGGCTCAGAAAGAAAATCCTCTCAGGAATTCTGCATTTGGCATATTTTTTTTGACAAGTCAGTTCTTATTGGCTCTGAAATCACCTCTAATCTCAGTCAAATGGGGTAGTTACTGATTTGTAGTGGGATAGAAGAGGATCATGAACTGTCTTTCTGGGTATTGTGAGAAGAATCTGCAAAGACATGCTGAAAAGTCTGAGTGACAAACTGTAGAAGCCTTGGAGAATTTGTGCACTCTACCTGACAGGAGAATCTTGGTCTTCACTACAGATTTGTGCCCAACCTTGTCCTGATTTGATTTTCTTTTTCATTTTTGCTAAGGATGCACCAACCTTTGGGATTGTATCAGGTCTGGCTAAGCTGATTTTCCCCTTGCAGCCCTCCTGGTGCAGTGCTTTTGTGTTGGGAGCTAGAAGGGTGTTGATAACATCTATGTTGTGACTACCACTGAGCAGTGCTCACACAGCACCAAAGATCTTCCTAACATTCCCCCCTCGTGGAACAGGGGGAGCAGGAGCTTGGGGGGAACTTAACCAGGACAGCTGACTCGAAATGACCAAAAGGATGCTCCATACCATATGACGTCAGCTGAACTATAACGCTAGCACAAAGGAGGAGAAGAGGAGGGCTACTTCTTGGTCCTTGGGAGCAACTACTATGCATTTTGGAGCCCTGCTTCCCAGGAAGGGGCCAAACATCATGTGCTGATGGGAAGTAGAGAATAAATCTTCGGGTCTTTTCCCTCTGTTTCCACATGCAGCATCACTTGCCTTTGCTTTCTAATTAAACTGCCTTTTTTTTTACCCACAGGGGTTTTGTCTTCATCTTATTTTCCTTTCCCCTTTTTCCTCTGTGGAGGAGGGACAGGAAAGGGGGAGGGTGATAGAGTGGCTTGGTGGGCATCGCTTGCTCAGTCAGGGTTAAACTACCACTCTTCTGACTATATCTATGCTGACAGTGAAATGTAGGAAAAGAGGAGATTTTGGAGACTGGGAAAAGTACTACATGAATGTTTTGATTCTCACTAGTTTTGGTAAGGCTGTATTAGAAGCTTAAAGGAATAAAATAACAGATATGTGTACTGGTGACCTAAAGGTTTTGACTTTCAGCTTGTTTTGGGCCATACAAGAGCTGTTCAGATTGTATGAAGGTGAATTTGGGATTATGTTAAAACACCATGTTAGAATGTGACCTTCTTCTCTAGGACATGCTCTGGAGTCTGCCCTGTGCCTACATTCACGTAAGAACTTGTGGGTGAGCATGGGATCAAATCCCACTTGGCTAATGTAGAGTGCACAGGGAGCATCACTTAGCTGGCTCTAATTCCACAAGAAGACAGCTGTCTCTGGGCTGTCTTCTTTTGAGGACAGTCTAGTTTGTTTTAAAATCATTGAAGGAAGTAAAGAAATTATCTTCCATAGCCTTCCTTTTCCAATTTCTTCCTGACAATTTAATTTAAATAGATCTAGCAGCTTCGAGGCAAGAATTATTTCATGTGCCAAGTGAAGCAGACAAAAATTAATATGACAGACTATAGACAGGTGCTCCCAAGAAAGTGGATGTTACTTTTCAGAATGATTGCAGACTGTCAGGGGCACAAACACCTTTCACATTTTTGGTATATCTCCGACTGTCAGTAACAAAATGAAGATACTTGTTATTTAGGCATACAGTTGCTGGCTTGCAAATAAAAGTGTAAAAGGTCTTGGCAACACACTTTTGCTGCCAAGCTAGTTCAGTCATGTAATAGACTTGTATTGTGTGCAGAGGCCTAAAAAAAATGAGAAGCAAGCAGTCCCTTTGTAGTAATAGCTTTTCACTGCAAAAGGCAGGTAAGTCTCTATTAAAGTTTAATGCTATGCATTATACAGATTCCCTGCCCCCCTGCCCTCATGTCTTAATTGCACTCATTGTGCTTTGAAACTACTTTCTATTGAATTAATGTGAATGTGAGGTCTAATGTCATCTCTCAACATTATTACATAGTTATATGTGCTTTTATGGACAGTTACTCAGTTCAGTGCTACTCCTTCAGGATGCATTATGGAGGTTGTGCAGCTGCACAATATCAGGCCATTGGCAGGGTGGGCCAAGTCAGTCAACATCAGGGGAAAGTCAGAGTCCCCTTGATGAATTATTTCTCTGTCCCTACAATCCTGTTAAATCTACTCCTATTGCCACAGTATTTAGTAACTCATGGCAAGTGAATAAACATAGAATCATAGAATCCTTCAGGTAGGAAGATACCTTTAAGATCATC
>NW_008597525.1:392-8574 GCF_000691845.1 Merops nubicus | reverse complement strand
GTCCCTTCCAACCCAAACCATTCTTTGTGTCCATGACTGTAGGAATGGTCATGATGGAGCACACACTGGGTGTATAAAAGGATCAGGGCTAAATCTGAATCTCTGGACCTTTGCACCACCCAGCATGTGACCATGGGAGGTGCTGCACTACCAAACCCAAATGCCACCAGGAGCTTGTCAGCTGCCCTTGTCTTCGTTGCCCTTTTTTTCCTTTTTGGCCTGGTGTCAGTGATCCAGACCCTGCCCGTGCCTCAGGATGCTGCCTGACACTGCAGGACCATGCCTGGAGCTCCCCAAGGCAGGCAGGGACACGGGCAGGGCAGGAGCTGCCCTGGGGTGGCCCGTGAGCTCAGTGCTGTCCCTCTGCCCCAGCAGAACCCTGCTGCCTTCGACTTCCTGGTGCAGCAGGTGGAGAAGACGCTGCGGCACGCCATCGAGGAGGAGGAGGGCTTGCCCTTGGACCAGGTCACCAACTTCCAGGAGGTACATGGCCCAGGACACAGCTGGGCTTGGCAGGGAGGGCTGACCTCCAAGCTGGGGCTTCAGCTTTAACCTGTTCAGGTTCCTTCTATACCCCATGGAGAGAGAAGCCCATCTACGGACATCTGCAGACTGGGTGGTGTGGAGGGAGCTTGTAAGAGCTGTCACCTCCAGCAGACTCAGCCAGGACACCCCTGTCCCTGGGTCTCTGCCCAGCTGAGACATGGTTTCTGCTTTTCCCTTGGCAGGGTTAATCGGGAACAGAGCCCTGAGAGAGCTGGGAAGGAATTTAGTGAGGAGAAAGACTCCTCAGATGTCCCAAATACTCATGCAAGAAAGCTGGGGAGGGACTTTTTATAAAGACTTGTGGTAGGATAAGGGGTGGTGGCTTCAGAGTGGAAGAGGGGAGATTTAGATGAGATGTAATGAAGAAGTTCTTTACTCTGAGGGGGGTGAGACACTGGAACAGGTTGCCCAGGGAAGTTTCAGAGGCTCCATCACTGGATGTTTTCAAGGCCAGGTTGGATGGGGCCTTGTGCAACCTGGTCCCTGCCCATGGCAGGAGGGTTGGAGCAAGATGATCTTTAAGGTCCCTTCCAACCCAAACCATTCTGTGATTCTATGTTCCTCTTATTCCCTGCTTCTTAGCAGCTACAAAGTGCAGGTCACCCCTCTCCAAAGCCAAGTCAGGAGTTTTGTGGAAAGCATCATTAGTGACTGGAGACTTCTGGTCTGTGCTGTTGTCTCCAGGTGCTCATGGAGTCCCTGATGCTGCTCCTTTGGTCCTTTAAATCCTTCCCCAGAGTCACTGGCAGGAGTCCCTGTGCAGGAGTAAATGACCAGATTCAACAAGCATTTTACTCATCAGCTCCTTCCTGTCTGAGTTTTACTTCTCTTTGTCTTGCCACAGGTTTGTGATGAAATTAAGGTCAAACTGAATTCCCTGAGGGATGTTCCAAACAGAATTGAGTGTCCCCTTATCTACCATCTAGATGTGGGGGCCATGTACCCCAACATCATTCTGACCAACAGGTTGCAGGTGGGTGACATCACCTTTATCTCTCCTAATTTGTCTTTCACGTGACTTGGGTGGTCCCTCTGACTGGATCCCCTGAACAGCAAGGGCTGAACGTTCTGCTCAGGGCAGGGGGATCACATAAGGCTGGATGTGAAAATCAGTCAAGCTGCCGTGGTTGCCAGGTCAGCAGAGGCTGAGCTGCAATTTTAGGACTCTTCCCCAAAAAAACAGCTGTTGGTTTTGTGGGTTTTGTGTTCCTGGGAGGCTCTGGAAAGGAGGGATCAGGGAGCACCACCCCCAGTGTCCACACCTCTGCCCTTCTGCCACTCGGCGCCTGTCCTGGTGTGAGCTGTCACCTGGAGAGCTGTCCCCACCAAGGCCTGTGTGTCTCTTGCCTCTAGCCTTCAGCCATGGTGGACGAGGCCACGTGTGCTGCCTGCGACTTCAACAAGCCAGGCGCCAACTGCCAGCGCCGGATGACTTGGCAGTGGAGAGGAGAGTTCAGTAAGTGCCTTGAGGACCCTGCAGCCCCACCCTCAGAGGCGGAGGCCACCTCCTGGGTCTGCCCTGGGGGGCTGAGAGCTGCCCCCCCCCCGCCGTGCCCGGTCAGCGAGTACCACCGCATCCAGCAGCAGCTGGAGTCGGAGAAGTTCCCTCCCCTGGCCCCCGAGGGAGCACCCCGCGCCTTCCACGAGCTCTCCCGGGAGGAGCAGGCCAAGTACGAGAAAAAACGCCTGGCAGGTAAGGAAAACCCCCAATGCCATGACCTAGGGTGGTGCATTGCAGCCCAGACCCAGTGCTTTTAGCCTCTCCTAGGGCCGTGGGGCTGTGGGTCTGGTCTCAGACTGTGCTCGGGCAGAACTTCTCCAGGCTCAGGCTCCCAGATACCTCTGTGCCTGTGTCGGTGTTTCTCTTTTTGTCTCCTGAGAGCTGTGGGTTTGAGCTGAAACATGAATAGCTCCATTTTTTGGAAGGCTGCTAACTAAACCTTATTAACTAGAGGGAACCATGACGTCACCTGGAGGGATGCTGTTCAGCAGACCCTTCTTGGCTGGCTGAGGCAGAGCCTGGGTTTGTGGGTGGGCCACAGAGGCATCACGAGGAGTTTATTTCCCCAGCCTTTCCCTGCATCTCCCCGGTGAGGTGCTGCTCTCTGTGCTGCTCTTCTCCTGCCTCTCTCCCTGCTGATGCTTAGGAGTCTCCCTGTCCATAGTGCCCATCCCTCAGTGCACAGCAGGGCACCCGTCCCTGAGAACCTCCCCCTGCTTCCCTCGGGTAGATTACTGCCGCAAGGCCTACAAGAAGCTGCACGTCACCAAGGTGGAGGAGCGGGTCACCACCGTCTGCCAGCGGGAGAACTCCTTCTACGTGGACACGGTGCGAGCCTTCCGGGACCGCCGCTACGAGTTCAAGGGGCTGCACAAGGTACAGCCCAGCTCCTGCTGTCACCTGCACCCCCAGGGCTGGGGACCTCTCGTCTCTTGCTCGAGCCCTAAAGGGTTGCTCTGCTCAGCCCTTGTATTTGAGAGGGACGTGGTGAGGCTCCTGACAGCTGCAGCTGCCGAATCTTCAGTGGCTGATGCCGTGGCCTTTACTGCCTCTGGTGCTGTTGGAAACCAAGCTAATCTACAGTTCTCACTGGGTTTAACAGACCCTAAGCTGATCACTGTTCTGATAGAACTGATCTGGCCGGGCTCAGTCTGGACCACTCTTTCTACATGGAGAAAAAAGCAGAGCTGAGAAGCAAGGTCTAGACTTCAGGTCAAGGAACGGTTGGTTCCAGGAGAACATTCGAAGTCTCTGCTGGTTGGAGTTTGTGCTAGAGGAGACTGAGGCATGTTATTCTTGGACTGTGTTGGAGGCAAGTGCCTCTGGCCAGCTCCTCCTCTGCTACTAAAAATAGGAATGTGTAGTTCATGCTACTGATCTTCGGCAGAGGTGTTCTAGAGTTGTCATGCTCTGCTGAGACTGAGGGGGAACCAGTTGGATGCCACCAGTGATGTCTGGGATCGTCCTGACTCTGCGTGTGGCTTGCAGGTGTGGAAGAAGAAGCTGTCTGCAGCAGTGGAGACAGGAGATGCATCTGAAGTGAAACGCTGCAAGAACATGGAGATCCTGTATGACTCCCTGCAGCTGGCCCACAAGTGCATCCTCAATTCCTTCTATGGCTACGTCATGCGGAAGGGGTGAGTGGGGGTCCCCCTGTGGGGTGGTGCTGAGCTCCTCCAGAGGGGACCCCTGGAACCCTGCATTGTCCCAGGGAGGCTGTCACTCCTTTCGCCTGCTCCTGAAGCACCAGGGTGGAGGTGGGTGCTGCCTGTAACTCACTCTTCTGGTTTCTACCAATGACTTCTCATCCTGGAGACTCCTCCCAGATATTAAGTGCTCAGCACCCTCACTGACAAGTGAATGGAATCTTCTCAGTTAGTGGGTTTCCAGCTTTATTGAAGCATCCGAACTAGGGCAAGGAGAACAATCTGCTGAAGGCCAGGATTGATGTGTTTCTTGCCTTTCTTCCTCTGGAGGTCCTGATGCCCTTTCCTTAGGTGGGTTTGGGAGCACTTCAGGTGCTCAGTGGGACTCCTCTGCTGGCAGGGCTCGCTGGTACTCCATGGAGATGGCTGGCATTGTCTGCTTCACGGGGGCGAACATCATCACCCAGGCCAGGGAGCTGATCGAGCAGATTGGGTGAGTGTGTGCTGAGCTGGCACAGGAAGGTCCATCCGGGCCTGGGGCAGGTGTGGGGGCACAGCAAACACCTCAGCGTTCAGCAGCTCACGTGGAACACTCGGGTTTCTGACACTGCTGCGGCTGTTCCGTTCTGTGGCAGAGGGGACTGGAGAGTGGGTGCAACAAGCTGCCCACTTATGGAGGACACAGAGCTGATCCTCACCTGTCACCCACTCTTCTGACAGTGACCCTTCTTCCTTCCTTAGGAGACCTCTGGAGCTGGATACCGACGGGATTTGGTGTGTCCTCCCCAACAGCTTCCCGGAGAACTTTGTCATCATGTCAACAAATGCCAAGAAGCCAAAGGTGACAATCTCCTACCCAGGTGCCATGCTGAACATCCTGGTGAAGGTGAGTCCTGCACCCATCCAGGCCAGCTCTGCCGTCTGGGAGGAAGGAGGTGGAGCATGGGCAGAGGAAGAGGATGTCTCTCCCATCTTCGCTCCCTGGGCAGTGGGTGGGATGCTGGGGCTGATGGCCCTGCTTGTGCTGCCTACCTGCTCTCTGCCCTGGAGAGCGTCTGAGTGGAGGCAGAGGCTCTGACATCCCTGCAGCAGAGGTGGAGGGATGTCAGAGGTCCAGGGCCGGTGGGTGCTCATCTCTGCAGGCTGGGGGTCCAGACTGGAGCAAAGCCCAAAGCCATCCTCTGCTGGCTCCAGCTTCTGTGAGAGAAAATAATATAATTGTAGGGTCCAAAGCAATTTTCTTCTCAACAGGCAGGTCACATGTTTTGATTTTTGTGTCCCAGCTTGTGCTGTAGCTTTTAGAGGGGTGCTCAGTGATCCCTTTAGGTAGGGTGTGCCCAAGGGGCATCTCCTGGTGTAACCAGCCAGGCTCTTGAGTGAAGCTGTTCTGGGCCTGTGCCTGTAGGAGGGCTTCACAAACAACCAGTACCAGGAACTACAGGACCCAGCCTCCCTCACCTACATCACACGCTCTGAGAACAGCATTTTTTTTGAAGTGGATGGACCGTACCTGGCCATGATCCTCCCAGCTTCCAAGGAGGAGGGCAAGAAGCTGAAGAAAAGGTGAGATTTCAAATCTTGAAATGTTATCACTTGCCCCAGGCACCAGTCTGAAGGTCTCTTTCCGTTGTGTGTGTGGGGCACATTGGTCCTTGCCTCTGAAGCTGGCAGCACGCTTGATTCACTGGCTTTAAATGGGGAGTTCCTTACACCTGACCATCTTTGAATCCAACTATGCACTTGCCTCCAATGCCATACTATAGCAATAAATTGTAGAAGGTAAAAGCAGAACAACATTTCTCCAGCTTGCTGAGCAGACATGATCTCCCTGTTTGGCTCTGAGGTGTGTGGGAGAGCTTTGACTTCCCTTCTGGGGACTTCTAATACTGCTCAATCTGTTTGAATGTACCAGATCCTGCCTTCCCATCTCTCAGGAGTTCACAGACCTACAGTAATGCTTCTCCTAGGTGTTTCTCCTTCCTTCTCCATCTGGAAGAAGGAATCATCTTGCCATTACTGTCACATTGTAGGGTAATTGTACTCAGACTTTGCCGATTTCTTTGTGGAGAACAGGAACAGCTAGAGCAGAAGCAGCCACTAGCTAGAGAGGTGCCCACAGCCCCTCCAAGGAATGCTTCTCCAGCACCCTCTCTCCTTACAGCTCTGTGCTTCTTTGTGTTTGATGTCCTGCTGGATGAGCTCCAGCATCCACCACCTCCTGTCAGTGCCTTTCTGCAAGCAGCGAGTCCCTGACACAGGAGTCAAGATGGTGCCAAGTACTGAGCAGGCTCTGCTCACAGGACTCTTACCTCAGGCCTCTTGGTTTCTTTTGTTTGGAGATTTTTGCAATTTATTTCTTGATCACTCTCCAACCGAAACAGCCTGGAGGTGGCTGACAGGCACTGTCACTGGTGGAGGAAGAGAGGGCTGTGCCTGTAGGAACGTGGTCTGCTGGGAGAAGGGCTGGATAACTGATTTAGGTTTGAGTATCTCCTCTCTTCTCCTAGCTAACATTCCCATAAGATTTGTCCTGAGGCATACAAATAATTGGCAGGTCTGTGAAATGCAAAAAAATGCAAGAGAAAAGGCGGGAGGGAGGAGGATCCCTAGAATTGTGTCATGGCTACATCCAGCTTCCTCTGAACCCCTCTGCCAGCATCTGAGCTGGCACAGTTCCCTTCCTCTTTCTAAACCTCTTCCTAATATCTTCCTCTATTTCCCTAGCTGGATTCTCACCTCCCAGCCTTAACTTGTGTGCAGTTGAGCTCATTCTCCCAGTCAGGTGGATGAGCTGGGGCAGGAGCTGACGTGCTTCTGCAGAGCACGTTGAAATGGTTGGCAAAGCAGCTGTAGATGTTCCAAGCCCATCCTAGTGCCGAGCACTGCGGCTCTGTTGAAGGTGCTGGACGGCAGCGTGGTAGTGTGGGGAGGAGCTCCCTGGCAGGAGGGATGCCAGCAGGATCCTGGAGGACATGTCCCTTGGCACAGGCCAGGTTTGGCCCATGCTGTGTCTCCTAGGTATGCAGTGTTCAACGAGGATGGGTCCCTGGCTGAGCTGAAGGGGTTCGAGGTGAAGCGCCGGGGAGAGCTGCAGCTGGTGAAGATATTCCAGTCCTCTGTGTTTGAAGCCTTTCTTAAAGGCAGCACTCTGGAGGAGGTCTATGCTTCGGTGGCCAAGGTGGCTGATTACTGGCTGGATGTGCTCTACAGCAAGGTAAGTGCAGCTCAGGACACCGGTGCCTCTGAGGTGTGAAGCCAGAGAAGTGTCAGAGCTGGTCAGGCACTGTGGGGAGGGTGGGCTTTGCCTGCACAAAGTAGGTGGTCCTCTGTACCTCTGATCATTTCCATCATATTTCTGCTGCTGTGTGGTGTCTTTTAGTGCAAGGGCTCTTCATTCAGCTGCAGCTGAGGGTGAGGGGTGTTCTTCATGGAGCTGGTCTGGTAGCTCTCATCCCCCAGGGGCGTTGGCTAAAGGCCTTGGCTAAGGCAGAGAATGACAGCCACTCGCCTGCAGAGTCTTCTATGAGGAGCACAAAGTTGCTGTACAGCACCTGGGGAGAGCAGAGAAAATGCAAGAAACTGAGGGGTGTGAGGGGCCGAGAGCCTCGCTGGGTCCCTCCATTTTGCAATGATCTTGTACAACAAATGATCCCTTGGTGAGCCCAGCCAGTTGGTGTGCACAACAAAAAGCAGTGATGGCACAGCCCAGCCGTGGCACGGGCCAGTGCAGACCTCAAAGCCCCATTCTCCAGTAGGTCACGTTGGCAGTTGCAGCAGGGAGCGATTCCCTGGCTGCCCGTCAGGCACCACAGCAGCCTGGTGGAGGTTCCTCCTAGCTTCAGGGGCTTCTCCCTCCCAGGCTGCCAACATGCCCGATTCAGAGCTGTTTGAGCTGATCTCTGAGAACCGGTCCATGTCGCGCAAGCTGGAGGAATACGGGGAGCAGAAGTCCACCTCCATCAGCACTGCCAGGCGCCTGGCAGAGTTCCTGGGAGACCAGATGGTGAAGGACGCGGGGCTGAGCTGCCGCTTCATCATTTCCAAGAAACCAGAAGGGTCTCCGGTCACCGAGAGGTAACCCCATCTTGAGAGGCCGGGGCCTTTGGCAGCGTGGGACAGGGCTGGGGTGGCAGGAGGGGAGCCAGCTGCTGGGGCCTGGCCCAGTGCTCACCTTGCTGCCTCAGGCCCTGAGACCAGCCAGGGGTTCCGCTGTGCGGCACTACCTGGTGGCCCTGCAGGGGCGGGAGGAGGAGCCCAGAGAGTGGCTGCAGCCTGGGCGAGGGGTTCCCGTGCTGCCGGGCGGTCGGTGAGCGCCCCCCTGCCCTCCCCAGGGCCATCCCCCTCGCCATCTTCCAAGCGGAGCCCAGCGTGCGCAAGCACTACCTCCGGAAGTGGCTGAAGAGCCCCTCGCTGCAGGACCTCAACATCCGGGCGGTGAGCAGGGTGCCCCTGCAGGTGGCCCCGGGACAGGGCTCGTCCCCTCGGGGGC
>NW_008597525.1:0-219 GCF_000691845.1 Merops nubicus | reverse complement strand
GAGGGCTTTGGGGGGGGCGTTTGATGTGATCTGGAGATGCCTGCCAGGTGAAAAACCCAGTGCCGCGGGTCCGTCACCCAGACTGGCTCCACAAGAAACTCCTGGAGAAGAACGATGTATACAAACAGAAAAAAATCAATGAGCTCTTCACTTCAGAAGGCAAGAGACAGGTAAAGAGGGTGAGGGAAAAGTGCTGGCTGTGCTGGTGGGGCTTCTCCG
>NW_008597524.1:0-2836 GCF_000691845.1 Merops nubicus | reverse complement strand
GAAGAAGTCGTTGAGAACCTCAGCCATGTCCAAATAGGTTTATTAAGTCAACCTGCATGACTGATAGTTTTAATGTTTGTTACATTTACATATATTGCCTTAGTTTATATCCAGAGGACAAAAATCTGTCCCCAAGCTCCTTGGTAATAACGGCAATCAGACTGACTTGGCACAGGACATTCATCATTGTAGTCCAGCATCTAAATCAGTACCCCCAGGCTTTTGCTCAGTAGTCCCCAATGTTGTTATCCTTTCCTCACTTCTGGAGTGTCTGTGCTAAATGATACTCAGTCTCTTTTCCTTTGTCCATCCCATCAGGGTCAGTCAAGCAAGGTGCCACCTAAGTAAGGTTGCTGTTTATTTGTTAGGAATGATCTCAGAACAGTCTGAGCACAAAAACAATATTTCAAACACACCACTGGAATACTCCAGCAGTAGCCATCTCTGTCACCATCTAACTCAATGGGGTTTCATAGTCATAGTCCTTAGGGGGAAGTTCTGTATCTCCGTCCTTCACCTGCATCATATTACCTATTTTAAATGTTTATTGATTTAGTTGTCACAGATATGGTTTCTGTTGATAAACACTCTCAGACAAAGGCTTTTGTACAGATAGGCTTCCTAAACCACTGCACAATCCCAAAGGAAAGCGCTAGTTTAGCAACTAAGGGAAGTGCTAGGATTGCAAAATAAAACTGTGATTATTTCAGTAACTTGGAGATAATGAAAGGAGTTTTCAGGGTAATTCATAGGTACGAAAGGACAGATTTCTACTCTGGAATAAGAAAAATAACTTTATTTGTGTTAAGAGATATGGTTACACCTTGCAGTCAGTGTCCTGTAGTGGAGTGTTTGGTGCTCAGGGCCTCAGACTGGAGATCAGAACAGTGGAAATTCTGTCCCAGTTCCATGACTTGGTGTTAGACTGTGTGCCAGTGAAATGCTGGGGTTTGAACCCCAAGCCCCCGAATTAAGGTTGCCATATGGGTGATTCCCACAGCCCTTCATCCAGAGGGGTGAGTTTGCCTTAGAGCTTCCCCCCAGGGTGCGGCCGGCCCTGCAGGGAGAGCCAGAAGGGAAATGAGCCCCAGGGGTCCCGCAGTGAGCTGACAAAGGTCAGGGGTCTGCTTGGGGATAAAAGCTGGGACCACTGGCAGGGAGTCAGGAGTGTCTGTCTGTGGAGTGCACTCCCCAGAGCTGCCTGGTTCAGGGCAGACCTCCTGACTCTCCTGGAGCTGGGCCCCAGTCTGTTTAGACCTTTGTGAACACGGGCCGATCGGGTGAGAGTCGCCATGTGGGCACCTTTCTCTGATGTGTTCAGCTTGCTGCTCTGGCTGTTTCCCATGCCAGCTGTGGGCAACCTCGGGTCTCTGTTTGTACCACCTGTTGTGGGCTGAGTCACATCTTTTGTGGTCTCTTTGGGGGTGGTATCGATCATGTCCCAGCTGGTTGATCTGTTTGTACCCCCGGCGGTCATTCATATCATAACGTTTTTGTCTACAATACAGTCTGTGTATTGGATTCTCTTTCTGCTGGTGCTATCATTTTTGTTGGGCCTGGTCATTGGCAAAACAGCCAGTTGTTTCATTTTCTGAGTCTCAGAAATAATGAGCTTTGCTTTCCATCTGAAACTGCTTTGAAAGCTACAGAGGAAAGCTGACACCCAGCTTGGTCACTAGGAGTATCCCAAATTAAAAAGCAGAAGTATATCTATATGCTTATAAGGTATATGTCATAAAGATGTGACTGTTTGATCCTTTGTGTTTACAGTATAAAGCACTGACACTCCCAGAGTAGAGTGGTTTATTCAGTAAACAAGTAACAGTGAAAGCCTGGTGACTCAGTATATCTCTCAGTAATTCTCTGTCATTTTCGTGTGTTTATTTCAAGTGCTACCACAATGACTTGGTATCTAAACATTTCAGAGTGTTAGGGCTTCCTTATACACAGCTTACTTTTCACTCATCAGTCTTAAGCCTCAGACTGAGACAGATATAGACTATGTAGCAGAACACGTGTGAGGACTTAAGAGTTTTGGCTGACTAGTTGTAATAACTTGTTAAACAGTACTGCCCCCAGTTTTCCTTTTTGCCCCTTAAGTGGTGTTAAACCACCTGTCAAAGAGGTGGCAGAGCAGGACATGTGCATGGAAACAAGTCCATGTCTAAGGTTTGTGGGCAGAACTTAATTTACTTCGGTGGGGTGGTGTCTACTTAAAAGACTACAAAATTCTGATTTTCAGCGTGTGGATTACATTGATAATTTTGGGAATCAAAGGAGAAAGGCGATGTCTGAACAAGGCATTACACTTAAATCTGCCATAAAGAATGCAAAGGCCTAGAGCTAAACTTGGTACTGAAAGCAGGCTACCCATGACAGGCTTTGGACTCGGAGTTAACGTTCCCAGCCTCACGTAAGTAGGTGGAAAGACAAATACCTGGGGTTACTACTTCATGCTGCCCCTGGCATTATACAGGTTTCATGTTATACTCCCACCCATTAGAATAAGAGGCTGCCCTGGTGGGAAATGGAATATTTTGGGAGCTTGGAAGGGAGAAGGACCTTGCAGCTCTAAACAAGTCCCCTGGAAGATGTTTTGAGTTGGGCTTTGTTCCAGGTTAGTTTAGGTTAAATTTTAAGGCAGAGAGAGGGAGTACTCACACTTTATTTTTCTTTATTCTAATTCTAGAATAAGACTTTATTCTAATTTATTATTATTACTGTATTCTTTGATGAAAAAGAAATTTGAAAAAAAAAATCCATGCAATAGCTGGACTGTTAATATTTACTCAGTAATGCTTCCCGAATGCCTTTAGAGCCTTTAATGGAAAGCAAG
>NW_008597523.1:497-943 GCF_000691845.1 Merops nubicus | reverse complement strand
GTAGACACCAACAGCCACCCGGCTACACCCAATCCAGACACCAACACCCGCCCAGCTACAGCCGGTGACACCAAGAGCCACGACCCCCCCAAGCAACAACCGCCCAGAACCCGCTCCGGTGGCGCTGTACAGCAGCTTTCACCCTGTACAGCAGCTTTCACCCCAGAGCAGCATTTCCGGGGGTACTTCAGGGGGGGGTCCCACCACCTGACCTTGACAAAGTACCGCAGGTCCGAGGGGGTGACGAGGACGTCGGGGGTGACGGGCAGGGAGGTGTAGCTGTAGAAACTCTCGTAGTCCACGTTCAGCTCCTCAGAGGGGGGGTACAACGGGTAGTAACTGCCAGTGGGGGGTGGGGAGGACGTCACCACCGCGGCAACAACCGCCTCCGACTGTAGCCACGCAGCTCGGACGCCCCCCACACGGTGTTTTGGGGCAGAAAGAGC
>NW_008597523.1:0-332 GCF_000691845.1 Merops nubicus | reverse complement strand
ATGGGCCCCCCAAAAACCCCCCCCCCCGGGCTCAGCCCCTCACCTCCTCTGCGTCAGGACGTGCGAGAGGACGCGGGAGAAGCGATCCGAGACCCCGGGGGAGCTGTGGGAGAGAAGGGAAAGGAAAGAGGGGGGAAAACCCCCCACGGGTTGTGCCCGTTCGTTAAGCCCGTGGGCTAATTAACGACTCCTGGCGACGGGTGACGTGGATCCAGGCCCCACCTGCTGATCTCCTCGGCGCCCATGTGGAGCAGGAGGTCGGTGGAGGTGAGCCCCAAAACGACGCCGTCGAGCTCCAGGGTGCAGGGGTCGGACACGAAGTGCACACGCTG
>NW_008597522.1:80306-116154 GCF_000691845.1 Merops nubicus | reverse complement strand
TAGCCTTCTGTCTCAGCAGTGCCTCAGCAGTTATATAGCCAATGTTAATTAAGAGTGTCTTATGGTTGTTTCTTAGTGTCTTTTGAAACACTGGGTGTGACATACTTCACTGTAATCACAAATCTTTACTTGTAAATTAAAAAAAATACATTTTAGTTTGTGAGTAAGCACGTATGTTCTTGCTGCGTTGGCCTTAGTCCAAAATTTTGTTGTTGTTTTTGGCCTATGTGAGTGCTGATAAATCTGAGTTAATTACTTGGAAAAAACAAGATGGTTTTTATGGAGAAGCTTGAAACGTCTCAAACTTTGTTGTCCAAGCCCATTTCTGCTTACTGTGGACAAGTTCTGATGGTGAGAATGATTAGAAGATACTGTAGAGTACCTTTTAGCCTGAGAAATAAGATGTGGGCAGAAGGATGTTGCAGCAAGCATAATAATTGTATTGGTGGTTCTTCTGCAGCTTGTGCGCTCTCTTTCCTTTTGTGCCATTCTCATGCTTACCCTGTTGTACTCCACACTTGGCTGATAATGTTATACTCCTCTCTCCTTCTCTGTCAGATTATACCTACATTACTTGTTTGCAAGGAGCAAGGATGGTCCCTGTGTTAAATGCTTGTATGGTTCTTGCTGCAGTGTAGGTACCTCTGGGAGGTACTCACAAAGCAAACTTTACTTGGGGAGTTTCTCTTGAGATGTTTGAAATCACCCCAGGGGTGCTTAAATTTGGGAATGTGCTCTGAGGTGGTGCCAGAAGAAATCTATCCTTCTCTAGGTAGTCTGAAGAGACTAGTCTGCTTATGCTAAACGTTGTCACTGCAGAAGCCCTGATCCCCATGACAGTAATGATAATGGTGTCTATATCAACCATCTATATGTCATTTTGCCTGTTTTCCTAAAAGTAACTATTTGGGTAGTACTTTCATTTCACTCTAGGTTGGTCTTGAACCTTCATTCTACATTAAGATGTATTCTGAATAGTTTATTGTATTGGGCAGTCACCTGAACCTCTATCAGAACTTTTCTTAATCCAACACTTGCATGATTTTTCTCCCCCTTTGGTGTTTTAGAGGTATGAAAAACCTATTCTACAGTGTCTTCTATTTTGGAAGGATTTTCTGTCTTTTCACTGCTTGGGTAATACTGTTAACACTTTTTCATAATAAGCACATAACTGTGTCACCTGCTATATTTATCCAAAAGCCATAGGGGTCCTGGAGGGTAAGTGCTGCATTTGACCTCAATTTGAGCCATTTTAGCTTTTCCAGTCTGATTCACTATAGGCAGCAGATATACTTATGAAAAGAAAACCGAGTGTGACATCTTGGAACAGGATGTCAGAGTCACAGACTGTAGACAGAGGAGCTCTCTTGCAAAGCCCTCCTGCCAGAGGTCTAACCTATGAATAAAGATGGCGAGTACATCATACAGATGTGGAGGGAACTATAATGTGTTTATGGGCATTTCTTGAATGCAGAGGAAATTCAGGAATAACCAGTAAGGTTAGAAAAAAAATCAGTTTAGGCTTAATGTTTAAATTATTTTATCTTTTTTTATGCTGTCAAGAGAGTTACATCCCAGTAGGCACATATATTTGAATTCCATCTGATAAGTAATTATTGTCCTATACTATTAAGAGAAGGATGGAAAATTGTCCTGATGTCAGTCTGTTATTTACTGAATGGATCCCTTACCCTTTATGCTTACCTCCCTTGCAGATGTTAATATAGAAAAGAAAACAAAGTTATGTATGCCACCAGAAATTTTAAATTTAGGAAATGTAATGAGCTGTATTTTTCTTTCAGCCACCTGTTCTCTTAAGGAAAAAATTACATCTTTGATTGAAATTATTGCTAGTATATCTGGTTGGCAGTATTGTACAGGTCTGCCTCGGAGAACTGTTGTACATCCTATGTGGTGTGTGGAAATGAAGTTCTCTTTTATTAACTGTCTTCTCGGAGTAGAGCACTAACCACTAGAAAACAGTCTTGTTTGTTTGTTTTACACCTAGTCCAATGAATAGGCTAAAGAAATATGTCTTCAGCAGAAAATCATGGCAGTACTTTGTGTAGTAGCTGAGCTCTGATCTGCAAGGGAACTTACTAATACCTGTTCTGTAAATCAGGTGGAGAAGGGATCGATAGCCTAGCCTCTCATCCTAGAGGAATCCTTTGAGCGTGGACTTGCGGAGTGAAAGGGCAAAGGCACCCTTCATCTTCCTCCATTTTTCGTGAGTGGCAGCTAAGCCATTCTTGAAATCTCTATTAAAAAAAATCCGGTTTAGTCTCTAAATCTTTTCAACATGGTTGTCTTTTTTAAATTAATTTGTTTACAGTGTAGTTGAATGTTTGCCCTAATTATTACATATTTGTGAGGAGTTAATTTTTTTTTTTATTTATTTTTTACTGGGATGGCACTTTACTGCTATCTCCTCCTGTCTTTTATTCAACTCCTGAGACCAAAGCTGCAGAAAGGAAGCCTGTCCAGCAAATTTCTGTGGGACTGCTGTGATTGCAATGACTCTGCCCCTGTACTGAATGCACAGGAAGATAAATACAATGGCACTGATGATCTTACACTTACCAGGACAAAGACACACAGATTCAAGAGATCACAAAGCAGCTGCTGTTCTCTAAGGGATGAAAACAGCATTTTCAAAAGAGTGGATGCACGGCTGTCATTGGCGTTTTAAAACTGGTTTTGGCTGCTTGGACTTGAAATGTCTAATGTACAGTTGCAAGAGATTATGGAGATTTATTTCTGCACAAAAAAGCCCAAAATCACAGAATGGTGGGGGTTGAAAGGGACCTCTGAAGACTGTCTAGCCCAAGCCCATGTACTAGACAGCAGTAGAAAACTTATAGCAGTAGAAACGTAGTAGGAAAAAGACCATGTTGATCCAAAACCTACTGAAATCACTGGAAGTCTTTAACTGACTCTTGTGGTTTGTGCATTGTCCTTATGTTAGTTCCTTAAGGTATTTTGGGATGAATGTCAAATAACTTTGAAAGGAGTTTTTGGCTTTATATTTGGGGTTAAAAGTATAACAGGCTGAGATTCAGCGTTTATTGGTTTCCTCATGACTGAAAACACAGTAAGTTCATCCTTTTGATTTGGCTGCCAGTGATCAGTACAAACTTTAAAACTGCAGAGCTTGATTCCCCATAGAGATTTTGCTTGAGGAAGACTTTGCAAAGCTTGCCTAGATCCTGCAGGGTTCTTCTGATGCACATTACAGAGCCACACGTGGTATTCTTCCTGTTGTACATGTGTTGGGAGGGTCAGGTCTGTGTCAGGAGACTGGAATGCAGCATAGTTTTCTTCATCAAGAATGTGAAACGATGTGAATCTATGACCTGCTTTGGCAGAAGCCCCTGTTGTATACATAGGTCCGTTCTAGAAAGTTTTCCTTGTATTCATGTAACTTCTTTAGTTTATAGCAATTCTTATAGAGTGTTGACATAAAGAATAACTTTCCTCAGTGGTGTAAGAGTCATTTACAGACCCTACTGTACTGTATTGACAAAATCCCCTGCACCAGCTAGCTGGTTTATTTGGTCTTTATTAAGTAATCCAAAAAATTGAGTAGGTGTGTGGAGTAGACTGGTTTGGGGAAACAAGTATCTGAGCTGCAGGAGAGATGCCCAAGAAAAGCATCGTTATCATTAATACTAGGTCAGGGAGTCATCTGGTGGACATCTGACCAAAAATGAATTTACCTTTACCAGCTTTTACTACAACTGAAATAGGTTGTCCCTGTACTTACATGACTTGTACAAGGGTGGATGAAGCCCCTCTGAACAGCGGACATGACACTGCTTCTCCTTCCCCTTGGATGCTGAGGCAAACTCCACCTGTTGGTATGGGTAGCCCCAAGGGCCAGAGCTGTGTGGCTGGGGAACAGGACTGGTAACAAGAGTCACATACCCAGT
Source organism: Merops nubicus (assembly GCF_000691845.1). NCBI lineage: Eukaryota > Metazoa > Chordata > Aves > Coraciiformes > Meropidae > Merops > Merops nubicus. The sequence goes on along the minus strand of NW_008597522.1, from coordinate 112,225 downwards.
ATGTGTACCAGATGGATTAGTAGCTTGAAAGCCTGCTCCTGAATAATAGATAACCGTGACCAAAGAAGTGACAGGCCAGATTTCTCTTCAGTCAGCTTTATCACCAGACACCGTTTAGGATGATGAAGTATTTAAGTGCTTATTTAAGTGCACAGATGTATTATCACGGGCCCATATGGCAAGCAACCCCTCCATCTCAACATGCATTATTAAGCTTATATATGATACCAGGTTTCTCTGTTCATTGATCCAGAATCTCAGCTAGTGAGAGTGGTGAGTGAAAGGGCTCAGAACTCCCAGGGGACATACCTGGGAGGGTTGTAGAGCTCCAGCCCCCCAGATCCTTGCTGTAAAGTGGCTTCCAGAGTCTCTCAAAGCAGGAAGTCTGGAAACTATTCTCCATTTCAAAGTGCAACAACCCATACTTATGATTTGGTACTGGGACAACAAGTGCTGCTGCTGGGATACAAGGAATTTCTGCCTCTTCCCCTGATTAAGGTAGTTTAATTAGCATTTTTGTTGAATATCTTGATTACATTATGGGCCCAACTTTAAACTTTCTTGGTTTCTTTACAGCAGACCTGAAGGTTAGTGACACATTGTATAGAGAAATAGGAAATATTAACTGTGTATATTCTGGTCAGCACTTTATACCTGTATATAAACTTTGCACAGGGACAAATCTAAAATACAGACCCTACAAACAACCTGATTTCAGGTGGTGTTGCCAAAACTGCACCTCTTGCCCTCTCCACAGGCGTATGTTGTTAAAGGCACCTCTCTGAGAGGTGCTCACAGTATGGCAGTTCTGAGTCAGAGAAAATGGATTTAGGTCCTCCTATTTTTTATAATGCTGTGCTCCACAGAACTGTGGCATTAATAATCTGGCACAGCATTTACCAGACTGCTGGTCCCTGGTGCTTTATTGTTCAAGAATTGCATCCTGGACAGGTATCTCTGATGAGGATGCTGCAGGTGTCGATTTATGAAGGCTGTGGAGGTGACTCCTGCACACTCCCTGCTGTTGCTTGTTGTAGACATTCCCTTGACTCATTTAGACCTTGAGAGAATATCCCATGCTGCTCTGTGGAGCAAGTGTCAAATGGTATAGGTTTTATGGCAGACAAAGCTTGACAGGTTTCTGCAAGCAGCAGGCAAGGAAGAGTTGTCATGAGACACACACTGTTGTCACAGTGTTTCTCAGACCCCGGAGATGCTTCAGACCTGAGAGCCAGCATTTAAAAGAAAAGTAAAAAAAATACATTTTTCAGTTCAAAATTTAGTTGATTTTGCTATTTTTGGAGTATTTGGACAAACAGAGCATTTAAACCAGCATTAAGTGGTTGTGAAATATGCTTTCCACAGTACTGCCTGGGATTTTGCTATGTCACCCTGTCACTGAAATAGAGACAAAACAGTTACCAAAGGTAATGAATTCAAGAAGGAAAATAAGGTTGTGGTGAGTGTCACAATGTGTATGTAGTGAGCATGAGATTTCTGATTTTGCTTATGATGACATTGCAGAATATAAATGTCTCTGACAATAGTAACATTAGAGTGCATGTAACCAATGATAGACCTGGGATTCATAAAGGAAAATATAAACTGTCACAGATTAAGCTGACCAAAATGTTTTCCCTTTGGATTATCAGGCAGTGTTAAACAAGTAGTGAGTAAAATGTATTTCACACAGATGATGGTGTTCAAACAGCACAGAAGTGGTACATGTGTCATAGCTTCTGAGGCTGCTTTGCTTAAATCTGACGCTTTGCCATGCCAAGGACTGCAATAGCAACGTCTGTGTGAAGATGCCTGTTGCATGGTAGAGGAGTGAAACCACCACCCATGAGTTAGTACAGTGTGGAGCTTTCTGCAAGGTTGTTTGAACTATTTGAGACCAGATGACTTCTACCTGCCGGTATAAGGCATTTGCCTTCTCAGGGCTTCTTTAGGGCTCTTAGGTACTCTGCTGTATGGTATAAACCTGCATGTCTCTTGTGGATCCACTACATTTGGAATAAGATGATCTTACACTGCTGTGGTTGAGTCTTCCTCTCGTCCCTTTATATGGGAATGTGACCCACTTTCTTTTTGTCAGAGATAAATGTCCTGTTCTAACTTCATTTGTGCCTACAAGAATTGCTGCTCCTTCATGGCAGCAAAAAAAAGGTATTTTTAATACAGATTGGATAATTGATCTGATTTAATACAAAGTATTGGAAGGACAGTTGGACCTGCTGCTACACTGTGCTGGTACAGCTGAGAGGATGGCACGAGGAGGACCCAGGTAAAGCATTAGCCTGTAGGAAGGTAGCAAGGGCTCCCCTTTCACCTGGAACTGCTGCCAAGAAAGATGTTCAATGACTTTAATTGGACATCTCCAGCTGTTTCAGTAGGACGGATGCAAGCATTGCAATGCTCTAGCACTGCAGAAGAGTGTTTTTTTTTTTTTTTTCAGTTGCTTAGAAAACGCAAAAACTGAAGGCAGTCTCTGAAATCTGTTTTTAAGCTCTGTTTATTGTTCCCTGTGAGGAGTGCTGTCAGAGTGAGTTGCGTTTGAATATATGCAGAGATCTGTATGTGAGCCAGTCATGCTGGGCTGCCTTTGTAGGCATGGCAGCCAAACAGTCACAGCTTGTGCCCTTTGAAAGTGGGGCTGAGGTGAATCATGCCTCATCCTTCCTCTTTGGAGTATATTGCATCCCGTGGTGAGCAGGCCAGACATCAATGTCTATACATAGGAGCATCTTTATCGTGTCTGTGTGACACAGGATCCTGCATCCAAAAGCACCATAAATACTGGGAGGGAGTGAGAATATGGGGAAATGGCATTCATGCCTCCCCGACACCCTCCCAGGTGTATTTCCAGTTCAGAGAGTGACTGAATCAGATATGAACTCTGATTTGGATGTTTTTTTATTAACCTTCGCTGGATTCCTCTACCATGAATTTTTGTGGTCTCCCCAGGTAAATATTTGCATTCATGGTGTCCTTTGGTAGGAATTCTTTGTTTTGGAAGGCTCCTAATTCCTTATTTGAAGCATCCTAAAATTCAGTGGGGTAAACACTCTCCTTAATTAATGAAATGTGAATAGTTTGGTAGAAGAATCTGGAGCTGTATGTTTTGTTTCAGGTTACTTTATGTAGTAATACACGAGAATGTCTTTTGCTCAGAAAGGTATTTCACGTTTCAAATTATCTGAAATGTGAGAACTTGTATGGTCATGGGGTTCTGGTTAAGAAACCACCAAATTGAATGAAAATGCATCAGAGTGACAGTTTATATAAAATGGCACTTACTGAGTGTGGGAGCTGGGGAAGGAACAGACATTTGGGCCCTAGGTCATGCCTGGAGTGTAATACATCAGCATAATATTTGTCCAGTTTCTCAAGAGAGGGATGCTGGGAAGCCAAGTTTGGCTATTAAGCGTGCTCTGAAAATTTGCTTTTGGACTGGTGCATGAAGGGACAATTGTGCACACAGAAAATAAGTGCTGAGACAATTACATTTTTTACAAAGGGTCTGTGCTTGTCTAAATGGTTTGTTCTGTAAAAGTTTTGCCTTAAAAAAAAAAAAAAAGGCAAGTTAAAAAGAGTCCATGACAAAAAAGCCCAATCCTCCAAAACACGTAGCTAAAGTGCAGTATCATTTCTTGTAGAAGTTTTGAAAGGTGTGAGTTACCTCAAACAATACCATTTCATTTCTAGTCTTTTGAATACTTTGATGTCATAAAATAATTTCTGTGACTAAGCTAGGTCAGGAAATGGTGGTTAGAGTCTCCAGCACGCTGCACTTGGGAAGCTGCATTGTCATTTTCCCAGTGTGCAGTGTGTCCAAAGACAATTTTCTGGTCACCCTTTCACTGAATTATGTTGAAATAGAGTAGTTGTGCATCTGCCTGGAAAAGTATATAAATTTTTCTCTGCTCACACCAACAGGTAATCACTGGCACAACGGGAATGTGTCAGACAAAGCGTGTCATTCCTGAATCTTAATTAGATTTGCAATTTTGTCACCAGCCGCAGCATGCTGAACAACCACTGCTGATTGCATTGCTTTGCTGTGCTAGCTGAAAGTCCTAGAAATGGCTGCAATTTAGATAGGCTTTCAGACTGTACCTTTAGGACATATACTATTTTTGCTGGGGCAGCTTTTGAAGTATATGAATTGTTGCAGTTCTGTATACCAAGCATGTACAGCAAAACATACCACCTGAACTGCTTTTTCATTCAACACTAATATTACATCCTTTTATGTAGTTCTTGCAAAAGGACTTGCTTTATGTGAGTGAATGGGGAAAACAAACTTATTCAGGTCTCACATGCTCTTAAAACTGGAGTTTTCACATACTTTTAAAACTAGTATTGTTTTGCAGTTTTCTAGGCTTAGAGGAAAGTGGGCAATCTTTATTAATTTTCTCAGGTTCTCCTAATCTATTTGTGTGTCTGAACGATAACTGTAGTTTTTATTAGATATTTTAAGCTGAGCATGACTGCTTTTTATTATTTCACATTTTAAGCTGCGCTGGGATGCTTTTTATTATTTTTAAGTAGTACAAGACAAGCATCTAATCTCTTTTCTACTGTACATGGCAATCCTGTATATTGACTATTAAAACCACTGTGAAAACTTGGAATTTTGTAGAGAAATCATATTCTTGCAAAAGACAATCAAGTTAAGGCATTTCATTGGTATGTAATTTTTCACCAGCTGACCTGTGTTAAGAACTTGAGAAGCTGTAGGATTTGGTGCAGAAAACCCGAAACCAAATTAAAAATGTTGGCATTTGTTTTTTCAGTTGTTGTAGTCTAATCATGGAAGTTCAAGGGTTAGGACGTACACTGAATTGCATTTTGGAGACGCTTATTGGCTGGCACTTGAAAGGAGTCCCCTTTTACAGTCTACACTTGGGGGGTTTCTCTCTGTCATCGTTGCAGCTGGGAAAGAGGAGGTGCTTTGCCTCTCTTGACCAAGAAATCGAGGGACAGAAACAGCAAACAAGCCCCAAGAGCATTTTGTGAGCTGAATATGGCAGTGCAGGGAAATAGTTTCAGGCAATGACAGATTCAATGTGACTGAAAATGTGCTGTAAGCATATGAAGTGTAGCTCTGTGCTGATCATAAAGTTTCTACTGCTAGCTGGATGGTGGAGGGAGCTATACCTCTGGCTAGGACACCATAGGTGTTGGAACAAGTGGGAGATTGGAATGAGGAGTGTGCTGCTTGAGAAGTCAGGACGTTCACTGTACAGTAGCATTCATTTAATAGGTACATGCCCCAGACTAACTTCCAGTTTTACAGGTACAACTCAATGCTCTTACTCACTGTTACTCAAGGTAAAAACATTGCTGTCTTGGGCCTGGAATTTTTAGTCTTGCAACCAATAAACCCACGATTTTCACAAAAAAAAAAAAAGTTAATTTTTAGGACTTGAAATTTCAAGGAAAGCTCTGAAGCACTGAGTTCAGATAAACTCTAGAAGATGTTACAGTCCTTCTGGTTTGAAGCACGGAAGCTAAGCGCCTCACCCCACGAAGCAGACCAAAGGATTGTACATACTCCTAAGGTCCATGTGTTTGGGAGCTACTGAGGTGCTTGAAAGACAGTATCTACTTAGGCTTTGCTTTGAAAACTTAGCTGCCTGAAGATCTGTGCCTGTGTGGGGGCACCACAATGTTGATTGCAGTTGCTCTTCTACCTCAGACTGCTTCAGGTTCTTACAGAAGCTCTTGAGTTTTCCAGGAACTCGAGTAAATCTCTTCAAGCTCATGAGTAGTAGGAGCCCACATTTCCCACTTCTTGAATAAGTGTCATAACCATGGCACTATCAATAATGGGAGCTACCCTCATCTTCTCTTCCTCTGGCTGTCTTTTCAAGAACGTTAGACACTTACCTGTTCTCAGATGTACATCTGACTGCAGGAGTAGCTTTCAGACTCTGAATCACTGCTTCACAGGGACCAAAAGCAAAGGTTAAATACCTGTCTTTGGGAGGCAGATATTAGATATGCCTTACTGAGGTGATACCTCTCAGCTAGTTTAGACATTCTTATCTACAGTAAGGAGACAGTTTTGAAATAACTTATTGCACTCTTGAATTTCTCTAGCGATTTAACAAAATACTTTTGTTTCCTGTGCAGGACTGTGGATTTTACTCCTGAGAGAGAGATGTTGTTTCTAAGCGTGGCTGCTGTGCAACCTCGTGTATGCAGAATGCACTAGGGACATGGTTTGGGTTTCCTGCTTTAAAGAAAGTATGTTGGCAGGAAAGTGCTGTGTGTTTACAACTTTTTTTGAGCTTGCTGGATTGACAGCATTGTAGATATTTCTCCAGTGTTGACTCAAAAGAGGGTTTTCTTGAGGCTGCATAATTAGTACCCATATTCAAGTGTCTGCATATATGCAATTTAACGTATTTTTAGCTTGAGCTTAAAATGTTTGATTCTGCCCTGAAGGTCTATATAAAACTTAAGCTAATTGAGTGGCTAAACAAGCTAGATAACACCTCATATAATTTAGTAGGTTTAGTAGTACAACACAATTATTTATGGCTTTATTGGTTTCTGTCTCTATAGCAAAGAAATTTTAATTTTGTTGCATGGAGAGAAAGTAAGTTCCTGTTCTGGCAAACTGAGTTTACTGATTTTCATAATGGAGTTAGGAGAATGGAAGATGTTTAAAATGTGCATGTACTTCTTTTGGTTTCTTGGAAACCCTGATATATTTAGCTATTGTAATGTCCTAGATGTATCTAATTCATCAAGTAGAGGACCCATATGCCCTCATTTACATCAGTGTAACCCCACGAAATTACAACAACAAAATGAGAGTCTATGCTGGTCTTTATCTCATGTCCTAGCTTGTAAATGTTCCCTTTAATTGGAATAGCAAGTTTTGTCCTCACTTTCAAAAACATGCTTCCATATGTGTTTTGAAATTGTGTACCTTATGCAGATTAAATGAGAAATTGCTTTTAGTAAAGAAATTGCTTTACGTGGGGTACAGCAGGCTGTGGTTTTGCAGGGTGCTCCATTCCTTTTGAAGCCCTTCAGTTATGTAGATGTAAGCCTGAACAAGTAAACGTGAAATTTTCCGTCAGTGCTTATGTAATGTTGATTATTCACAGCAGTCAGTATGGGGAATATTTGTTTTTATGTAATTGCTCATATTTTTCTATGTGAGTTACTATTCTCATCTGTTTTAACATATTGGTATCTCCAGAGAAGTTATAAAAATAAGGTTGTAATTATTTTTTAACCTTCAGTTTTGTTAGTAAATATTTTAAAGTTATGAAGAAGCTCACTTGTTGCTGACAATTCTTTTAAGGAAATATTTTTGATTGCTTCTGTAGTCATTTTGACAAGTTCTTTTGTTAAAGTAGACGTTGTGTAATGCAGTACATTAGCAGCAGTCTAGTTACTAAGAATTAATCAGAACCAAGGAAATTATACCCAAGAAGCTGGGCTCTTCAAATCTAACTGTAGGCTTTGACAGGGACAATTTCTGCTTATTGTGTTACAGAATATTAGTTCCAACAGTTTCATGCTTCAGGAAGTCAAATTGCTAATACATTTAACTGTTTGCCATCAGTAATCAAATTGATTTTTTGTTTTCTCTTCATGGTTCTTGGTATCATGGCAGATGCTTTTTCTTCCTTCAATGTATCTTCAGTATAAGGTACTCAGGGCAGAATCATTCACATTTATATTCAACTGCAAAGGTTAGAAACTTCCTTTGTTTTTAAAGGGTACCTGAGTTTCTTACTTCATCTGTGAGCAACTGGAACTGAGGCTTTAAAAAGCTACAAATATTGTAAAATTGAGAGCTTAACAGCCGGGCTTTTAAAAGTCTGAACAACCTTGTCTCATCCGTGCATACTGTAGTGGTGTTTTATCATGCTAACCAGAGCAGTCTCAGAATCAGTTTGGAGCAAAATAACTATCCTAAAATGACTATCCTTTGCAGAATTTTGGCATTTTACAAATTTTGCATTAATTTACATACTTGACTAAATGTCCGTAGCACTTGCTTCCTACGTACCTCTTTATGTTTTTTTGGCATCAGCACAAGACTTCAGTAAGTCTAATTTTGCTACAGCCTTCTACTGTAGAAGTACTCAACGTGCACTTTGATATTTCCATTTGAAACCTAATGAAGACAGTTTTCTATATTTGATCCTAAACATCTGAGTTAATTGTAGGCCTAAAAAGTGTCAATCCTTTGCTGATGCTTAAACACTGTGAAGTTTTATTTCAGGCATGGTGGCAAGAGTTCTAGAATTTGGTATATTTAACATTATAGAGACTATAATTAACATTATAGTATAGAGAGAGATTATTGTAGGTAGAGTTTCTTGGCTTCTTTGTCCACCTTTCCTTGAGAATACATACTATGTGAAAGAGGAGTTTGAAATAGCGTTTGCCATAATACTAATTATATTCTTTGCGTGGGTTCTTGCTTTCATAGTCACAATAACTGTTGCTTTGTGCTTAGTGGGCCAGCTCACAGCCGTTATTGTAGAGGGTAATGAATGATGTTTATTTGTTCTGTATGGTTGACCACATCTGGGGGTGAGAACATGCTGGCAGCTAATTGGCCTGGCAAATGATCAGGCTGCTACAAAACAGGATCTTGTGTTAGGCAGAAAAATAAAATCACAAGGAACTGTCATTTTTGCTCCTTCTGATGATTTCTAGTGGAAATGGAAAACATTAGCTGTGAATATGATGTTGAGATCTGCTTTATTGCATGCATTTCTTTAAATGCATGCCTCATATGAATTTGCAGTTACTAACGCCTTGTGAGTTAATCTCATCCCCAGCAATTGTGTTAATTACTAGTTTGCAGAGTTATGTGCATCAGTGTTTGCTCCCCTTTTTGTCCTGGACCACTTGTATGTTTGACTTTTGAACTGGTGATGTCAGTGAGTGTTAAGGACAAATAGCCCTGCCCGGAAGTCAGAGTTGTGTTGCTTGGGATTAAGCAATTCCCTAGAATTGGTGCTGATGCTGCTCCTAGTTACGATCTCAGACCTTTGAGTTTCTTTAAGCCTGAAGGAACTACTAGAGTCATGTAAAATGTGGGAATTGCAATAATTCTGTGATGAGAGGACAGCAAAGATCACAATTTTTTTTTTTTTTCTTTTTTAATCTTACTAATACATAGTTCAGCTCCCTCCCACAGAGGCTGAGCCTTGAAGGTACTCCCCTTCCCTGCTAGATTGCTTTGTGCTGGTGCTGGAACCAGGAGGTTGCCTTTGCTCCAAGCCTAGTAGTGATGAGTAGGAAAAGCTGCTTATTCCTTACAAACCCAGGAGCACCTTTGAGAGTCAAAGCAAAAGGAATGGGGAGGGTGGGAAGGGGAATAGCGTCTTTTGGACCGATGAACCAATTACTCCAAAAGGTTGCAAGGTTGAGATTGACAGCCCATCAACAAAATGCACTTCCTTACTGTTCCTGGGGCCACTCTGTCGATGTTAGCAAAAGGGAAGGATAAAGTTTGTATGTCCTGCTAAATCACTTTGGTGACAGTGAGATATTTTAAAAGAGAGAGGCTTGAATATTATTTGAATATCTGTGAGTGTTTAGAATGTACTTGTTTAAAGTGTACTTGGATCAACGGGTCCAAAAAACATGTCGGATTTGTGGTTTTAACTAGCCATGTGACAGAACAGCTTTTGAGAGCTTTTGGGCCCTTCTAGTTTTGAAAACCAGCTTGCATCATCTGACACCACAACGTACACCTGCTAAGCATCAAAGTTGTGCCATTGATTTCTACTCGGGGTATAGGTGTGTTTCCAGCTCCCTCACATGTGCTGCTATACATAACATCTGTCAGGACAAAATAGATTCTGTCACAAATAAACATGAGATGCTATAATTTGTTTTTCATCTGTACAAAATTTGCTTGTATGTGAATGTGTTCTCTGAAATTTAAACTTTTTAAATTTGACCTTTTCGTTCTTAAAATAACTTCATCTCTAATATGTGTTTTCTGAAGTGCATGGGCAGATGATTTATTTTACCTTTTGAACATATGTTAAAAAGTAGGCAAACCAAAGAACAGTTGTATTCATAGTTTACTGGATAAGCTAAGAAAATGTAAATTAAATAAGCCTTTAGGGTTTTTTTTGCCTACACTGAGCTCCTTGTGATGTTACTGTGCAGACCAGATGCCTTGCAGGCTTATTGTAAGCAATATCTAGGAAAAGAGGTGCCCTGTTCTATTACTTGGTTGATCCTCAAAAAAACAGTAAAAAAAAAAAAAAAAAAAAAAAATTCGTGCTTATGTAATCAGGAATTTCATGCTGTAAAAAGAGAAGGGAAAATATGGTAGCTTAAAAGCTTGCTGTGGGATTACAGTTGTTTTTAGCACTTGATGGTTAAGCGTCTTTTACTGCAGTGTCTCTGAACTCCCATAACTGATAATTTAACTGCTAATTCAATTGTGTGATGACTGATTGCCATGAACATTTCCTTGAAGAGTGCTACAAATTTCATCTGTGTTCCTCTATTAACTGTAGTGGTTTTTATTTCCTCTGTTACTTTGTGTGTCAGCACCCAGAGATGTATGTGATAAATATATACCAAAATGGCGTATACATAGAAAATGGTAAACAAGATATATTAGCTAGAAACCTTTTTGGAGCATGCTCTTGCATGTTGAAGACTGTGCTGATCCTGTTTTGCTACTGAACCGTGGCCATGATTTTCCTTTTGCCATAACTAAAAAATGTATAATGAACAGATTAAGATGAGATGATTTTTCTCTCTAACAGCACTATTCTATTTATAACTATAAATCTTTTTTTTTCCCCTCCTCCCTTGCATCTGTAACAGCTAGCCGATGGCGGAACCTCTTCTCCACGCCTGTCTCCTTGGCTTTTCCCTATAGTCCTGTTGCGAGACTCACCCCATATACCAATGGCTTTAATAGTCCCAGCTTCTCTAAAACCTCCAGTAAAGCAATACTAACACCTGAACGAACAGGTAATGCTGATCTTTTTATTGATTTACAGTGCTTACAGAATTGCCTAATTTAATCTAATCTCACTAGCATTTAACAACAGTCAGTTATTCAGATGAGGGAGGGAGAATTTGCATTAGAGAATTTTTCATACTACCTTGGAAGAGAAATGGTGAAGACATCTTATTTTGTGTAGTTTGAGCTTTGTACCATGATCTTTCATCTGTGCTGCAATTATCTTCATGTTTACTTATTATAAATCAGTTTTGCCTATCCACATTCAGATGTTATCCCTTGTGGATGTACTACTGGGTCTTAAAAACCCTTTCCAATTAATAGAGCTACTAACTGAATATGTAGTTCCCAAAAGAAAGATAATGAGTTCATTAAGACTGTAATACCTGTTAAATCAGGATGGATTATACAGTATAGAAACTCCTTCTCAGATGGAGGGATTTTATTTTAATTACCTAAAATTTGATAATTAACTAGTAGTGTAGTATCTTTTGTGTTAGACAGCATGTTACAGCAAGGTGATGCTAGTAAGCAGAGCCTATTTCTCAGTAATTATTTACCTGAGAGTATTGTTGCAACTGTGTCATTTTCAACAGTCCCCAGCTTTGTCTGCCCTTTATTGCTCATTTCTGCCTCATTGTGGCCATTCTTTACGTCTGTGGAAACGTTTGTGCAGCTGTATAATGGAGTTGCAGGGAGAATTTCTCTGTAATAAAAATAGGCGGCAGAATCACGTCTGTTTTCAAACTGGTATTGTTGCTGCTGTCCAACATAAAATAAATGTTTGCTACTGATTTTAAGGGGATAGAAGAGTTTTAGAAAAAATTATAAACTTTCTATGGGCTGTAAATTGCAAAGAGTTGAATTTTTGCTTCTTCACTACAGGTATCGGGAGTCAATTTGTATCAGTGACTTCTCTTAAGCTGCAGTAGCAGTGGAGAAAATATAATGTTCTGGGAAAGAGGCATTAATACTTTATTGCTGGTGTGGTCTAAGGAAGTTAGCATCAGTGTCACACTGATCTGTGTGCAGTTTTCTTTACAACACCTGAAATCAGTGCAGAAAGCCCTGTTAGGAATATGGGCACTGCAGGTGAGATACAACTCCAGACTGAACGACTGGTGTAGGTGTCTGTGTGAGCGAGGTGTCTAAGCTCCCCTATGCAGTGGGATGTAATTTAGTCCCTAACTGAAGGCATCTCATATTCTTTGAGACACCCTGAGGTATCTTGTCTGGCTTTCCACTGCTGCTCCAAAAGGGTACAGCTGTTATTTCTTTTGCAAAACCTGCAGGACCACTGTAACTTGCAAATTTAAAAAAGCAAACCTCCTAACTCCTTACAGTTCTTCCAAAGCAAAGTAATCCTGTGTCATTTTCTATCAGAAGTATTAGACAGCAGATTAATTTAATGTGATTTACAGATGGCTGCTTTGAGCAGTGCTAGTGGATGCAAACACCTCTGTGACAGAAGCACAGCTGCTGACCCAGAGTCACAGCAGTTCTCACCCTGCAGGTGTGTGGGCCTCTGGTGGTCCAGAAGATATTAGAAAGTGATTTACCGTTTTATTTGCATGATTATTCTTTAAAGTTGGGCAACAACTAACTCATGCAACTAATAGCAATTTAGTTGGTTTTACTGTCATGCAGGGAAAAAGGAGAATCTGGAGCCCTCTCCAAAAGGTAACTCAGTGAATGAGGCTACATTTACTCTGTTGTTGCATAGTGTTCAGTCTTAATTGTTACTGTCTTTGATCTATCTGATAACTATAAACATCTTTTTTTTTTTTAGAATCTGAGTACTGAGCAGAAGTTGATGTTGCAAACACATGCTTTTCAGAACAGAGTAGGGAGAACAACAGTCCCACAAGGAGCATTCAAATGCAGATGTGTTTAGACTACACTAACTAATCTGAGCGGTATCAGGACTGTGTTGGGTAAATTATTCATTGTCTGGGCTATGTGATGCTATTTTGGGAACAAGCAGAGTAATTCATAATCTATTACTATGTTTACTACTTGTCAAAAGTATCAAAGCCCTTTGCTAATTGTTAGCGGATTACACTACAATTCTGAAAGCTTTTATGTATTACACAGAAAATATTATAAGGTACTGTAACATAAATGACAGAGAGTCGTGAATGAAAGATGGCTGGACACATTCACAGACTAAAGGTTATGTTTTCTTACATAGGTTACATTTCTAGGAGTTCCCCTTTGAGCCCACAGTCATCAATAGACAGTGAATTGAGCACCTCAGAGCTGGAAGATGATTCCATATCCATGGGATACAAGCTGCAGGACCTCACCGATGTTCAAATCATGGCTCGTCTACAGGAGGAGAGTAGGTGGCTTTTTCTTTGTTTTTCAAAATAGTCTGAGGAAGATTTCCCATAACAGTCAAAACTGCTCCCGTTTGGTCTCAGTCTAAGTGGATCTTTCTTAAGCAGTGTTGCCTCTTGAATGGCATGTGGAAAAACTCCTCACCTCTACAGAGGAGGTATTGGGTTCAGGTTAATGGTACTGGATCTTTCAAAATTTAATGCTTACATTTTTTCTGAATCCCAACTGGTAGCTCCACTCCCAACAGATACATTTAGATTTAGATTTACAATGTCTTGCCACATTAATTAAAACAATTTTACTTCTGGGATGGGAAGGTCCTCAAGCACTTTTCTTGTGCATATGTTTCAGGAGAAGGGTGAAAATAAACATCAGTCATGGATTTTTTTGCCTCTACTTTCATTTTCTTAATTGTCACAAAAGCACACAGTGGTAGGTGTTGGAAGGGACCTCTGGAAATCATCTAATCCAACCCCCCTGCTAAGGCGGGTTTGCGTAGAGTAGGTTGCACAGGATGGCGTCCAGGTGGGTTTTGAATATCTCCACAGAAGGAGACTCCACTGCCAATACACTCTGGCTCATTGTCAAATGAAATTGGTAATTAATTCCCATTTAAATCCTGAATTGGGGCATTTAAATTTAACATTTTGGGTTGAGATTACTGATTATGCACAAATATGGAACCAACAGTTTAGCTGACATAGATTATAGTTTGGCTTGATAGTAACTTTAGGAAAATATCTTTATTAATAAATGAAGGGCGTTTGACTTAGAAGTAGCCAGAAAGAAAGTGCAGTGTCTTTCTCACTTCCTGTTAGTGGCAATTGAGACATTAAGGAGGAAATGATGAGTTGAAAACCAAGAGAAATTCAGAGATGGTGACTGAAGGAAAATGTCAAGGGATGTGATTAACTAAAATAAAAATGAAATGTGAAGAAGTTAGAGCTGCGATCTGGCTGCAGCACCCAGACTGAGCAGACTGGAATGATCACTTCTCAGGAGCTAAACTTCCTCGGTGTCTGGTAGCACTTGTAATGTTCAGCAGAGAAACTGGCACATGCGAGACATTACAAGGTAGTTGAATTCTCAGCTAACAAATGTATATGGTCACAGCTTGGAAATTTTCTGATATTATGTGAAAGTTGTAATAATGAAAAGAAAATTCTGAATATCAAAGATGCAAAGGATTGCATTACTTAAATGAACAGCTGCACTAATCTCCTTCAGAGTGAGGTTTAAAAAAGTCTTTGGGTTCTATGATTCTACTTAGCTCTTTAAGGAATCAGGTCATTGGTAAACTGGAAGGAAAACCACTGTTTTTCTTCTAATCTGTGTCAGGTGTAATGGTTGTATCTCATCCTCATAGTAGCGGCTGGTTCGGAATGTTTGAGCATGTGATGGTGGTTGTCCACTTAATCCCGTCGGAAGTGGAAGTAGGGTACGTGCTCACAGGCACGCTGTCTTCACAGCCACGGATAGAAACCCTCACTCAGGGGAGGGTGGAAGGCATATTAAGGAGTTTCCATTATGAATCAAAGACATCTGTCAAAGCTGAGGGCATTTTGTAAATCTAGGAAGGTTGTTGTCCCCAGCTATTGGCAAAGTTACTCCGCTCCTGGAAATGCCATGTACATCCCCTTCTCCCCTGCCTGTTCTGCAGCTGGGAAAAGGGGGGATGCACAAGGGAGGTAGATATTTACCTCTCACTTGGCCTGGAGCAAACATGCTCTTCTGGGGCAGTGCTAATAGTGGGATAGCTTTCAAAACTGGTGTTCTGAGAAGGGGGTGGTAGGGTGTGTACCTGTCTAAAACACAGCTGTATTACCCACTGAACATTGTCCAAGAGCCCAGCCAGCTGCTAACAGGAACTAATTCTGGTTCAGGGAGGTTGGAGAGCCAGAATATTTACATGGTTTTAAACATAAGTTTGGGAAATGTCATTGTCAGCATTTTTGTTGCATAAATATAAAAGTTTAATAGCAATAACTTGGAAAACCTAATAAAGTGAGTGTTAATTCCTCTAAGAGTGTTTTAAAGTTAATACTCAAATAGTCTATTGACAGGGAAATAGGTGCTTCTTGAAGGCAATTCATCTTATGTTAAGAGAGGCATCTAATATATTTCACAGGTACTGCATTTTGGAGGTGCTTGTATTATTCTTATATTTTTTATTAAGAAAGGATCTCAAGGGAAATAATTCAGGCTTAGATGCCTGGAAGGTAGACACTGACAGTCAGATCAAATGAATCCTACCTCAGATCTTCAGCCTGGTGACTGTGGAAATCCTATTTTTGCTGGAAAATTGTTTACTTGCCTACTTATTTTTCAAGATTGTAGTGCATGTTAAGAGTTAATCACTTAGCAGAAGCTGAATCATCCTCTTATTTGAATTTACAGGCCTTAGGCAAGATTATGCTTCGACTTCAGCTTCTGTGTCAAGGCACAGCTCAAGCATCTCTCTGCATGCGGGAAAGAAAGGGACGTGCGGTGACCAGGAGTATGACCGCTATAGTCTTGAGGATGAGGAAGAGTTTGACCACCTCCCGCCTCCACAGCCACGGCTGACTCGCTGCTCCCCCTTCCAGAGAGGGATTCCTCACTCACAGACTTTCTCCAGTATTCGGGACTGCAGGAGGAGCCCTACCTCCCCCCACTTCCCTTCAAATACTTACCAACAACCCTGCTACTCTCCTCAAGCCCAAACTCCAGAGCAGCAACCAAACAGGATTAATGGAGGTGGGTTGCATGCTTTTCTGAGAAATGGTCTTTTCTCTGTGTAAAGTGCCAGTGCCATTTTAAAGATCAAGTTGTGTCAACAGAGTGAGGTGCATTTAGTGTATGACAGCTAGATCAGCCTGTTGTGACGAGCAATTTAAGTCTGTGCAAATGATTGAGATACACTATTGTTGAGTAGTTTGCTACAAAATGTAATCTGTGATGTGGTCATGAAAGTTGTTGCTTTAGTCTACTTTAAAAAAAGAAGAAGGAAAGAAAAACATCTTCTAGCAGGCTAATAGTTGGTTAGAAGAACTGATTGGGCTTTTGAACTTGAGCTATGCATGTCCATTGTGGATACAATAGAATACAAAATGGGGTTCTCTAGGTTTTCATTCCCTTTCTTAGTCTTGACTTTGCTGTTAATGCAGCTCTACTGTGAATCCACAAAGAGTACTCACTGCAGGAATCAACACTAGGCTCCTGTTCCCGGTCTGGTAGGGCAGACTATTAAAGTAGTGGGAGATAATGTCACTCCCAAACTATGCTGAGCAATTGCTGCTTTTTTGACTGCGTTTAAGATATATTCTAGGGTCTCTGTAAGATTTGTCTCTTGATTCTTAGTCAAGACTTTAAGTTACCTTCTGTGGTTTTTGTCACCTTCCTTCATTACTAATTTTCTTCCTCCTGCTGCAGCTTACTTTCCTCTTCCTTCGGTCTTTTCCCTAATATAATTCAAAGCAGTTTTCACTCAGGGTCTTGTTTGTAACACTACAGGTTACAACTCATGCTTGGACAAGAAAGTAAATGCATTGTTCAAAACAACACCAGGTTGCTATTTATAGAGCCCAACAGGTATGCATGTTGCTTTCCAAGCACTGATGGGCTTGCAGAAATGTTAGGGAGATAGAAAGGAAGGTTATGCTGCATTTTTGATTCAGGAATAAGGTCAGGACATGGTGCTGTGATCTTCTTACATGGTCCCCAAATGCTTTTTGAGTTACTTTCTCATGTTTCATGTCAGTGGAGCTTAAGCATTGGATTCCCACGTGGAGACCTCAGCAAGCACTCACAGGGCACTAAAAATACTAGACTCGTAGTTAATCAACTAGAAAGCATATAAATGTAAAAGGACACAAATTTTACCACCTTGTTGCCTTTTTTCTCAAGAACTTTGAGGTGTTGGATAATCTGTTGTGTGTCCGTCTTCTAAGTGACACCAAACTTCAGTTACCTGTTTGCTGGGACGGCAGACAGTCCTATAACAGTCAGTGCCACTGTCTTTAGAGGGGAATTACGTCTTCATTTTTTGCACCTTCAGCCTCTGAGTCATGCAGCACTATTCCACATAAGTGGCAAATAGTGAAAGTGAGGAATGTTTTACTTTTGGTATGTTCCGTTGGCAGACAAGGAGTCAAGTGTTTGCTGTAGTATGTCTGAGTAGTATTACAGCAACATCATCTCTTTGACACTTCTCATCATCTTGGCAGCAATTTCATTGTCTTTCAAGAACTCCTACACATTGAAATGGAGGTAGACTACAAAACAAGAATTTGTGTGAAGTTCAGTATGATGGATGTTGTGTTCCACACTGTTACAGTTTACCAAGTCATGTGAGAAAGAGGGGTGTGATAGAAGGAAGGTCTAAACTGTTGAGTCACTGCTTTTGATATATGTGGAAAGCATCATCCATAATTAATCTCATATACCACATGCTGTGCTGTGCTCGGCCATTCCAACTGTCTTCCCAAATTTCTCCTCTCTCTTCCCCCAGAAAGATCACTTGTGTTCTTGTACATGCAGTCAGCAGTCTAGCCCCTGGTTCATCTGATTATTCACATAGCAATCCATATGACAAGTAACTAGAATTTGGGCATTCCATCAGGGGTGAAAAAACAGTGTTCAGCTTTGACACAGTGTCTCCTCAAAATTAGTCTGTGTTTAACTCAATTAGAATTTTATTGTGTATGCTTCTGGGAAACCACTTTTCTTGGTCAAAATATTATGAACACCATTGGCTCTTGGCACACACTTGTCTCATTTGGAAAGCTGCAAATATAGTTCTTGCGTTTGGGGGGCCTTGGACGTTTGGGATATAGAAGAGCAATATTTCAGATAGGTGGCAGTAGGTTGATGCTTAACTGTCTGTTCAGCGTAGACTCACATTGATTTGTGTGGAGAGGTGGGAAAAGGCCTATTTTTACAGATTCACTGATTTACAGATTGTTTTTCTGCTCATAACCTTTCTTGTTCAGTAAGGAAGGGTGAAATCACTGTGGAAATTGTTGCAAACTTTAATAAAGAAGAGGAGAAAATAATCTTACTTTGTCACGTTTGATGTTATATTGAGAATAGTGATCAGAGGGGAGAAGTCATGGAAAAATCTGTAATTTGCTCTAACTATCTGTGGTGTGAGACATGTCTGTGAAACCAAGATGAGTTGAAGTAATAATGCTGAATAAAATGGAAGTGTCCAGTGTTAGCAAAATGTAGGTATTGTCAGGCATGAAGAATGGCATCTCTCGCTTAACTGAAAGACTTGCTTTTAATTCTCAATCTGTTATTTGTGTTTTCACACACTGATGTCTCTGTTGTATCAAATGGGAATTTCACAGACCTTGAACTAGACCCTGGTGTATTTGGGATGTCATAAGTTCTAATCATGAAAAATGTAAAGCAGATACTGAACTCAGGTCTTCAGAGATAAGGAAGAGATGTGAAGTTGCAATTGAGTCTACAAGTTTGTTAAGGATTTTAGAACAAACTCTCAATATCTACATAACATAGAAAATAATATTTAAAATACAAAAGCAGAGATTTTTTTCCATATTTTTCTCCTGTGTATTTGTGTATACAGCACAGATAAGGCAGAGTTAAATTTGTAGGGTTTGTGTGAAGGATTTAAATGTGTAAGAAGCTGGTAACGTAGCTAAAGGTGATACAGGTTTCTCTGAGACACTAATTACCATTCATTGTGTCAGATTCCTTAGTAACAGTGCACTTTTGGCAAGGCTTGCGCATCCTTTTGTTCAAATAAAACATTGACAACGCTTGCAGAGAATAATGATGAATGAATAAATTACTTTGCTGTAGAGTGAACTTGAGCCCTCCTTTCAAGGAGAACCTCACTGGATGAGGCGTTTTGGCGGAGAGAAGATGGTACTAATCAAGAACTGCTACGGAACTCTTAGTCTGGCAGCTCATCAAGAGTGCACCACTTCTGGGGCAGCTTTGCTCCACGAGGAAGATCTGTCTGTGTGCTACGTGGACATTAATCTTCAGCTGGTGATAGTATTAGGTCAGGGAAGGTAAAAAAAGCAGCGGTGGAATGAGGGTGGCCACCAGCAGTGCTGAGACCACTAGACAGGAGGCAGGTGCTGCCTGCTCTGGTGTCCTGCCAGAAAGAAGCTGAGCCACTGATCCCAGGCTGACTTCAGAGAAATAATGACATCAGGGGAAGAACTTCCTGGAAAAAATCAGAATTGAAGCAGCAGGCTAAGGAGGCAAAGTACTGACTTTACTGTAATTTTGGGGAATCTTTGACAAAATAAGGAATGCTTTTGCCTGGTTTTTGACCCGTTTCTCACCAGTAGCGAATATGATCTGTGCTGTGAGGTAATCTTTCCATGCAGATTTTTGGTTGAGGGCAGAGGACCCCATATTTCACAATTCCCATTTTTTCCTGTGCTGTAGGCAACAGGCAGTTCAGCATGGATGCCGCATAGGGGAAAAAGTATAAATGTGCAGGAGGCGATTTTTTGGTGTATCTTTCTGCTGCAGATGTGTGGAACAAGGGCAACATATGCTACCTAAACATTCATGAAGTGACAAGCACGTATATATGTATGAACTATTATGAAAAAGTGGTAATAACCAACCAGGAGTATTAACTCCCTTACATGACCTATCCTTGCATTTTCTTCACCCTTTCAAGTATCTTAATAATACAGTGTCTACAGGTCATATCATGACATCTCAAAGAAGGCTGGCAAAGGTGAAGATACATCTGTGATGCTTTATATGGCTGCATCCACTTAAACATCGTATTTGTTTCAGCCTGGATTATAGTAAAGACTCAATAGTGGGTCACAATTATGGATACTGTAGAAGGTGCAGGCCCTTTGGAGTTCCTTGCTGGTGTTAATATACACATCTTTCTAACAGAATGAACTGTGAACAACATGCAATTTTTTAGGCTTGCCACTGAACCAGATTAATGCAGAAGAGATAGCATAAACTGTAGCAAATTTCAGTATTCATTATAAACAGAGCGATTTGGGCATATTCTCATTTGAGAATACATCTCTACTACTTCCCTCCTCCTCTCTGTTAATTTTCCCATCAGTCTTAGGAGAGCAAAGAGCTCTGGAAAGGGAAGGGTTGATACCAGCAGCTTGGAAAAATATCTTTCTTCTCATATATTTTCAGCAAGTTTGTCTAGTCACAGCTCAGCAGCCTGAAATAATATTAAAATCACATAACTCCCACCTTTTGCTTCTATATATCAAGCTCACAAGAGCCAGCATTTCATTTACAAACAAAATGTCTAAGACTCTTTGGACTGTTCGGAAGAGGAAAACAGGTGACAGAGCAAACTTCAAGAAAGAGATGAAAGAGGATGCATCATCCAAGGAGATGAAAGCTGCAAAATGCCATCAAGACAAACGTTTCTGGGTTTTCCCCAAAGACGAAACTGACCTGCTATTTTCATTGCTTTTCAGGGCCACTTACCTCATCAGACACAAGGACTCATCAAAGAAGTAGCACAGATGCTTGATGAATGAGAATTGCAGGTGCAGCAGCAATCTGCTGCCTCAGGACTGAATGAATCAGCAGCAGAGCGGACTGCTGGGACAAGAAGGGACTAATGAACAGGAGGCAAAAGACTTGGCCACGCATGGCATGGAAGAAATCCAAGCTACCTCT
Source organism: Merops nubicus (assembly GCF_000691845.1). Taxonomy (NCBI): domain Eukaryota; kingdom Metazoa; phylum Chordata; class Aves; order Coraciiformes; family Meropidae; genus Merops; species Merops nubicus. Next base: position 91,263 of record NW_008597522.1, on the reverse strand, counting down.
GTACCTATTTTTCCTTCTATTATAGCTGCATGCACTGGACAATTCAAGGCACAGATTATGCCTGTGGTGGCTGATGCAGTCCCTAAGTGGAAGAGCATGTAGAGTCCAAGGAATTCTGCTTATAGGCTGTGCTGTGTGGATAGTAATAAAAAAGCTATTTTATGCAGTGCCATTTTCCTTTGCACTGTACTGCTGCTCAAACCTTTCTTTGCCAACTGCTGCAATGTCGAACTAGGATTTTAAGGGGTAGCCTAGAGCTCCAAAATTAACAGTAGCTGCAGACATGCCATATTCATTTAATTTTCTGTCACTCTGGACCAAGGATTACATCACAGGAAGACAGTTCCCCTTCGAATTTGTATAATCACAAGTATTTCAGAAATATAGACGTACAGTAGCTGTATGCCATTATTTGCATCCCAGGACACTTTTGGAAGCCTGATATCTCTCCTATCAGTGATATTAATACTTATCACCTGACTGAAACACAGTGGTAATCCCTTTGCTTAGTGTTTGTTTATGTGCCAGTGACAGTTTCAGCCTGCCAGTGATGAGTCACGGAAGTACAACAGCTCTTAACTCTGATGAAGGATTACTCTTAAACTGGTTCTTTATTAGGATTTAGCTGTACTTTAGTTTCCAGGAACTCAAACCTTGCATTTCCTTTTACTGCTCTGAACTCCTTCCTATCTTACCCCCCAAACCTACTGTTTGACTTCAAAAATACAAAAATGTAGTGTAATTCATTCAGGGGAATATTTAAAGTATTTCATAGAATGGTTTTCTGTGTCAGACCATCTATGGTAACAGAAAGTCAACCTTAGTTAAGATGGAAGACAAGGTGGTCTCATCATTACAGGACTAGTGTGCATGATATGGTACCAAGGGTAGGTAGGCACTAGGAATTGGAACTTGGGACGTGAAAATATTAGAAATGCTTGACCTTTGAAGTACAAGGATGTTTGTGACTTTGCAGGATTCTGTACCAGTTCTTATGAGAACTTGTCATAAAAACCAGCTGGAGTTGTAGTCCTGCTGTGACTCGGCTTGCTGGAGTTCCACAGGCATCTTATATATTGAGGTTACTGTTAGTGACTACTAATACCTTGTATGGGTAGAACTGTACTGTCACTTCTTATTACTTGTCAGTTGTTAGCAGCTTTAAGGATTAGAGGAGCTCATGATGATGCTAAATAGGTTATATATTTGTGTGGACTGATAAACAGAGATTAAGTCAGTCTGTGGGCTGCAGAACTTGCCATGTGTGAGCTAGGAGGTTGTCCCAAAACAGCAATTCCAAGCAGTGTGATGTGTAATTCCTGTGCATAAATCCAAAATGTCAGTCTTGAAATTCCCTGCTTGCTGTTGGAGGGCGCAGTCATAGCTGCCTGTTAGCGGGCAAGCATGCCCTTGCTGCTGTTGCAGTGTAAGAAGCGGGGGCAGACATCTGCCAGGCGCTGGAACCTACGGCGGGGGCAGGAGCTGGTGGCCTGCACGCTGACCACAGTACCAGAGGAAATACAGCCACCTCAGCAAGGCACAGCGTGTGTGCTCCTGAGCCTGCATTAGTGGTGGTGTTGATGACAATTTAATGAATGACTGGTTGTTTCCCTGCAGCAGTGCCTCACTGAAGTCCGTCACAGCGCAGGAGGTACTTCCGACCAGGTCACTCAGTGTGTACCTTTCTGCCCCTGCCAGTCTCCTCTGATTACACAGAATCGAGTCATCTCCCTTCAGCCCTCTGGCAGAAGACACCAAAATAGCTTCACCTTAGATTACCTAATGCTGTTACGACTGGGAAGTCTTCTTGAGATATCAAAATTGGTTTTGGCTTCTCTCTCCAAATCATTGAAAATGAGTGGGGTTGAACAGATCTTCTCACCTCTTAGTCTCTTGTCTTAGCTGCTGAACGTTCCCTGGAAATATCTGGTGTATTTGCAGCTTTCTTTTTGTGAAGGGCCCTACAGTTCTGTTCTGAAAGTGCCCACCGAATCGGGCACCATAAGCTGGGGAGGAGGGAGAAACACTAGATTTGAAAATCCTGATGTCAACCCATGACTTAGCAGATTTTGTGCCTGGTCGCCTACAGAAATTTAACGTGCTAGTAAGTTTAGTTGATGAATGGAATTTTTTAGCGTCTCATTGACACCTGAAGCAAGACTTTAGTTACTTAAGATGGATTCATCTCCTCAGACATCCACGCTATAGACGCCTGTGTCTGGCTTTGGCACTGCAGCTTTGCTTTGTATTCACTGCAAAGAAACAGGCACATTCAGAGCATGATTCATCTGACCTACTTTTCACATTTAAGTGAAACTCATCCTTAATATAATACTCCAGTGTTCAAATCCTTGTGATTCTGAAAGTGTACTACCTGTTGGTGTCTTCAAAATTATTTGTGAACCATCATGCTGTTCCAGTAGTCAAAAGGTTTCAATTAGTAGCTGTCAGTAACGTATTCATATCCTTCCTGCAGAGCAAACCCTTTTATTTCTGTTGAAGTAATTAGTTTTAATTTTGAGGCTGCTTTTAATTCAGAGGCTGCTTGCATTTGTTGGAAATTGTGACACGGCTATGGATGTTGTCTTCTTTTGCTTCAGATAAGCTTCGGAGAAGCATGCCTAACCTCGCCCGAATGCCAAGTACCCCCGCCATCAACAGCAACGCTGGCTTTGCTGGTTCTCCAGGCACTGTAAGGAACAGTCAGAGCTTTGACTCCAATTTGCATGGAGCGAGTAATGGGATTTCAAGGATGCAGTCGTGTAGTAAGTACCTGTGTGCTAGGGCTGCGTGCAGGGAACCTGTAGAATGGTAAAATGCATGTCCCACTCACTGATCCTCTGCTTTATGAAAGATAAAAAGCAGCATGCGTTCCTTTTGCACCAGATTTTAATATAGCTGTTTTAATATAGCTCTGGATTTTTGCAGTTTCTCTTTTGGAAAACAAACTCTGCTGATTTTGTTATGCAGTACTGGAAGTTTAATTACATTCCTTTTTTTTTTTTTTTCCTTTGCCTATTCATTTTGTACCAACTTAAACAAAAATTATATTAACAATTGTTAGTACTAGTATTGTAGAAGCAATTATGCAATTAAATAATATAACCCTTTTTTTTTTTAAATAATGGAATTGAAAACTGCTTTTCTTGGTAATTTATGCAATGCTGGGTTTATAGGACACTGTAGAAATACAATCTTAAAATATATGACCTCATCTGAGCATCTTTCTTTTGAGCAAATGTGGTAAACGAAGAGTTGTATGCTCAAGTATAATATTCTCGTTGAGTGGAGAAATTAAAATGACTGTAGTTAGTTTAATTTAAGTGACTTCTTGATGGGGGTGATGGAGGAGGAGTATTGTTCTAGTGGATGTTGAATTACTAACATAGAACATGAACAAGATAGATCAAGATCCAAACCCAGCGTTGCTAGCACAGTGGTTGAAGTACTTTAAGAGGAAATGGAAAAAGTGGATTTGATTTAACGTAGGCAGGAAAAAGGATTTAATTTATGCCTTCCATTTCCTGTGAGATCTTGGAGAGAGAAGTTGGCAAAACCTTTTCCTCTGCTTTTTTTTTTTTCTTTCAAATTTGGGCAGAATTTACAAATTACTCTGAAACTTTTAAATTGCATCTTTTCTGGAAATATATGTGACTGCTGGATTTACTCTTTTATTTTTGTCCTATTTAAATAGGAGAATGGAAGTAATTCTTCAGGTTCCCATTTGAATTTGCATGGTAGTACATTGAAAGTTTAATTTTATTTACTATTTTAGAAATATTTATTTCTCCATCTGTTGACATATGTTTATATGTGTGTAGAAAATGTGATCTTCTGAAATAATTTTTTTTGAAAAAACATTTCTAGTCAGTGACTGTGATAGAGTATTTAAGGAGCTGTGTTATGGTAAGAGTTCCATAGCATAATGTTGCCAGTGTTGTTTAATTGAATTACATATCTATATTTTCTCTTGTGTCTCTAAGTGATTTTAAGATTTCCTTTTTTCAAGGACTTGAGAAAGGATTTGCCTGTATGTGGTCTGTTAGTTTATGTGCTTCATGGTTTTGACAGTTTGCTTTTGATACGTGGACTCTGAAACAGATGCGTGTCTGATGTACACCAGAGGGCAGGATTGTGTAGAAAATCTGTATATAAAACTTCTGGAACCCATAATATTGATTTAAAATAATAGCTTACATAACATTTGCCTTGGAATATGCTGTTACATTCAAGACCTTTTTATAGACTTTTTATTGTTTTTATACATAAAGCTTAGACTTGCGTGATGTTTTATAATGCTTTAATGCAATGTTTCTTAAACAAGATGTGGTTATTGCAAGCAACCTTACAAGAATCTAAATGATCTAACAGTAGCTATTTATACCTTCAGCAGTTTCTGCTGTTTAAACCTCTAATTGCAGAGGAATTAGTGTCCTTGTAATGGCTGGTGAAACCTCTTTGACAGGAGAAAGGAGGAGGAATATGGAGTGGGATTTTTTTTCAGGATGGAGATGGAAATGGTATTTTAGTTCAGTGCAGTGTTACTAGATACAGTAGTGGATCCAAGGGGTTTTTCAGCGGTTTATAACTTACAAATAAATTGTACAGTGATGTAGAATAATCTGTAATATGATGTAGATTGTATAATAATTTATGCCTATTCAAATCTATCTAGAAATGAGCATTACTACCTGGCCTCACCTGTTTTATACTGACCTTGTCACTTCTTTTTGTACCACTCTTTACAGTTCCATCACCAGGACAGCTTCAACACAGAGTTCACAGTGTGGGACATTTTCCAGTGTCTGTCAGACAGCCTCTCAAAGCTACTGCCTACGTAAGCCCAACTGTACAAGGTAGTAGTAGTAGTACTAGTAATAGTAGCAGCAGTATTCCTGTGTCCAACAACTTACAGTTACATTCTAACACTGGGATTCCAATGCCAAACAAGACTGCCAGTCAAGGGATTGTAGGGCGCAGTGCTCTTCCAAGACCATCGCTGGCCATCAATGGGAGTGGCATACCCAGAAGTAAAATTGCACAGCCAGTTCGAAGGTAAGAGTTAAACAGGGCTCCTTCACTAGCTTTGGCATGGATTGTGGGGGTAGTTTTCTTCCAAGTGTGAAGCTGGGCTATGAAAGAGAAGCATTTCTAGCTCCTAATGCAAAGTCACTGACTGGGTGAAGATTTCTTTCCAGAAACAGTGATGGACAATACCTGCTGTTAGCTTTTAGTAAACTATACTATTGATAGAGTGTAATCACATATAAGTAAGAATGGATTACCATTGATCAATAAGAAATCAAAACAAATGGAAATATCATAGCATTGATAGGTGACTTTTCTTCTAGACTTGTGCCAGCTGTTATTTTGATGTCGCAGCATGAGCAAATCTTACAGTACACAAATAGAAATAGTTGCATCCCTGCTGTATGTGGCAGAAGACTGTAAAACTGCAACTTGTGATGTTTTAGCATTGTGAGCAAGGAAATATCTTGTATAGCAGAGTCTTGAGTTGAACTAGCATCTTTCTAATTCCAGCTGGGAGACAATAGGCAAACAGGGAATCCTGAAGTATCACATGTTTGCAGTGAGCTACGCTGTTAAGCAAAAGCATTTTTGCTTTTTTCCAAGAGGTACACATTTCATTTCTAAATGATTTTTTTTTTAGGGCAAGCATTAAGATAAGATTGAGGAAAGAAACTGGGAGTTAGTCATAGCTCTGTGATTAATAGGTGATAAAGTGTCTTGAAAAGAAACTTCTGTCACCTTTGTCAACTTGTCCAGCCTGTTCTTCCATTGCACGCATTTCTCTTCTTGTGAGGGACCACTGTGTGACCACCTGGTTTTCTGTCAGGTGAACTGTCACTGGTTAATTCTCACCATTTCTATTCTTTTCACTAGACACTGGCTAGATCTAGAATAAGTTCAATTGCTCACATCCTCTCTTTGTTTGAGTTACTCGGGGATTACGCTGATGTGACTGACAACAGATTTTGACCAACTGCAGTGAAACTTTGATAAAGGGCTGTCTGGTTTCTTCTTTGATAAAGACTGTACCATGAGATTTCTGTTATAATCTCCTTTGCTCTCTGCTGGAACTCTCTCTGTTAGAGTTCTTTATAGTAGAGGATTTTCTTTCTTCTTTTTTTTTTTTTTTTTTCTTTTCTCCACTTCATGTTCTTCTGCAGAGCTCTTAAATTTTTCATAGCAACATGTGAGGGCCCTGAAGACCAGTCCCTTTCTGTTCTGTAACTTTTCATACAACAGACAATATTAAAGAAAAACAAAACTACAAAGTTTCAGTGGGAGGGTGAGATGCTGTGCTCTCACCATTGTTTTTGTTAGAAGCTCATTCAAATCAGTAGAAAACTACTTATAGTCCAGAAAGTCTGGGCTCCTGTCTTCTTACCTTCAGATGTACCTTAGCAGTATCATATGTTGCTGTAGAGCCAGACCAATGATCCATGAAGATGGATGGTCTTTGCACTGTGGGAATAACAAGTCTGTAGGACTCTAAAAGCACAGGCAGATCTGAGCTCAGCCTTATTTTGTTTTATTTATTCATGTGGAAAATAAGAGCAGTTCCAGTTCACATGGAATTTTCTTGGGAAGAATTCAGCCATCAGCAGCAGATTTTCCCACTGTGGATTTTTGTCACTGTGGTCCTTTCTAAGGAATGGTATTTCTGATTATCAGTTTAAGAATCTAGCTTCTGTTAGTATACTGAAAATTTAGCTGATTTTAGTCAAAACTTGATTAAAAGTAGGAAAGGTCTTTTGAGGTTATTTTTTAATCCATCACATATTTAGGGAGCAGTGCATATTCAGAGCATAGCTGTGTCTTCATATCTGTGGCCAGACTGTTTGCTAGCCAAGGTATTGGTATTTTAGATACTGAAGAAAGGTTGTTAGGCCTTTATATAGGGCCTGCATTAGGGGATGTCAGTATTTACTGCATAGGTTCAAACATGGGATGAGGTAGTACTTTTAACAATTTGTAAAATAAAATTATAATAACCAAGATACCAGCTTGGCTAAATATCAACTTCTTTTTTCCTTGCCATCAGAGATTCATTCATCCACAAACAGTATAAAGAAATGGTACCAGTACAGCCCATCTGTTCTTACTGAGGCAGCACCTTTTTTTTTTTTTTTTTTTTTTTTAATTGCTTTTGAACGCATCTGCACAACCCTCAGCCCTCTCCATGCCTGGGGCTTCTTACCTTCCAGTCCTTCACTGTGTCCTGACACAGTGTGAGAGGCGGCAGGGACAGCTTCCCATAGGACAGGGTGAGCCAGCAGCCACTGTTCCACGGTGCCTAACCAAGAACAGCACTGGTGGGGATCAGGGTCAGCCAACAGTCCCAGTCTTCAGACAAGTCCACGGTGATGAGAGAGGTTCTAGCTAAAGCCAGGAAGTCAGTCAGCAGCTCAGGGTCTGGATCATTTCAGGTACGAGGCATAGGCATGGCAGCAATGTAAGCACAACTCTGGAGCCAAGGTGGGAGGCTTGCTTGTTCCTGCTGCAAGCCAGCTGATGATGGAAAAGTAAAAAAGGACCTTGGATTCTCCAAACCTCTTACACAAGCTGTCAGTATGTAAAATTGAGGTGTGTTTGAAATAACTTTCAACACTGGTGCATTTTCCTGTTTGCTGCCCTGTGGCAGAGATTCAGCTCTGTATATATAGCAGTATTCTTGCAGTTATTTTCAACTCACTTAATTATTTTTTACTTCTGTCCTCTCCATTTTTTTTTTTTTTTTTGGTGAAGATTATTAAGCACGCTTTCCTCTTTCTTTTTGGGAAAAAAAAAAAAGAAAGCAAGCAGCACTTGCAAGAAACAGCAGAGACAGGTTGTGTTTTATGTCTCAAGTAACTGAATTTATATCAAAGATAAGTGATGCTGCAATGAAGTGGAGCTGCACAAAAGCGGCTTGGTTGAACCTCACCTTAACCAACTTTTTTTTACTTAAGTGCAATGTTTTTTCCATTACAAAAGCATTTGTAGCAGAGAGGTGAGAAGGTGTTCTGGTGACTGCTTTTAACTTACTGACTCTGCCTGCCTTAAAGCTTACCTCTGCCTTTTTCCAGCCAAGGGCATTTGGAAGGAAGAGGAGGTATCAGTAACTCAGAGAAAAAGCAGAGAAGTATGACAACAAGGCTTGAAACCTGTTTTTATTAGAAGCAGTTTCACTGAATTGAGAAACTTTATTGTTGTGGCAAATTAGAGATAGTCTGCCTTATCACCAGTGAGTTGGCAGACAGATCAAGCCAGAATAATGGTTTTCCCTATTTTAATCTTATTTGAAACAGTTACCTGTGTAGTACACGGAAGGTTTTGAAGATGGTCAACAAGCACTGTATAGAAAGTCCTCATATACTGTTGAGAAACAGCTTGGGTGTGAGCCCATCCAGTGGGTTCCCTGCAGGAGTGGTGGTGGTGCTGGGACCGGCAGCTTTCTGACTTTGGCTGTGCGATGGAAATGTGTCATCATGTCTCTCAGATAAGAGGGTCTGGAGCAAGAGTTGTACAGTTCTTCAAATTGTAAGATAACAAAATACTTTAGTGCCCGTATTTTTATAAAGTGCTGGTTTTTAACGATCATGCTAAGCACAACAGTTTTTTTGAGAATATTTCCTATTAGATCTCTGCTGTCCATGGTGACAATCATCTTTAATTATCTTCAGCACCAAAAAACCAAATTGTCTCATTTAGAGGGATCTCATGTATCATGACAGTTATTCACCAGTTCCTTTTTACAAACTTTTTACCCTGTTAAGACAAGTAACAGTAATGGAGTCTTATTGGAAGTGGCCTTAATTTCACTGTAGATCTTCACATTTGCATTAATGGGAGTCAGAAAGATACCAGAGTGATGTCACTAAGCAAGCTACAAGGATCTGTGTAGTCAGAGATCTGTCTAAGGTCATACTAGATCTTAGGAAGAAGTTCTTCAGTATGAGGGTGGTGAGACTCTGGGATAGATTGCCCAGAGAGGCTGTGGATGCTTCCTCCATGGAGGTGTTCAAGGTCAGGTTGGATGAGGCCTAGAGCAACCTAGTCTAGTTGTGAGGTGTCCAGGAATTGGATTAGATGATCTCTAGGGTCCCTTCCAACCTAAGCCATTCGATGAGTCTATTATACAAAACCAGTGTCACTGCAGAAGTAAATTGTTTGTTACCTTGTTCTTTCACATGAAATATGACTTCCTTTGTCATCTTTTTGTTGTTTGGTTGATACAGTTTTCTTCAGCCTCCAAAGCCGCTTTCGTCACTCAGCACGATGCGGGATGGGAACTGGAGAGACGGCTGCTATTGATGAAGGATGCTCTTCAACAGTGGCAAAGAAATACTGCGGATTTCACTACCCAGCTGGCTGGGTAACAAGGATTTGGGAAAGGAGGGTCATACAGTATTATTTCCCCCAGGATTTTAATATGTAACTATTCATAATGCAGTGTCATTTTTTAATGAACACCTTATCAAATACTAAATATTGCACTTAATCAGTTATCTGAACATCTGCATTGTTTTCAGATTAACAATGGCAGTGTTGGCACTTGGAACTGAAGAAAGTATTATATATGTTCCTTGGAAAGAACTAGGAGATTAATGATGCTTTCGGGCAGCTTTGCTGTACTGAAATTCTAAGCTCATTTATTCAGTGTAAAGACATCATGCATTTCATTTTTAATTTGGGGGGACTTATATATGTGCTTGAATTTTTTTTCTAGTGTTCCCAGTACATTTTATTTTGTATACTTAAGTTCACTTAAATTTGCCTGAACTTTGAACAAGAGAGAGATAATTTAACTTTTCTGTGCCATAAATAATATTTTTGGGGTAATGTACTTTTTTAGCACTAGGAACATATCTTACAAGGTCATACCATTGGCAATACAAAGCAGTATATTTATGTTGCAGAAGCACAAAAAAAGTAGCATTCACTGGAAATTGCCATCCAGATGGGTCAGCATGGTTTTGTTGGTCTTTCACCATTTGTTCAATTGTTAATTTATTGTCATAGTGTTTTGTATTTAAAAATAGCAGTCACATCGCACTTACAAAAATACAATGATCTTTAAAACTACAGTTGATTTTCAGTACTTTATTACAAAGAATAAAATTAATGTTTTATTAACAGTTGCTTATGGAAAATGAGTTTTAATGCGAATAAATCTTTTTGATAGATCTTTTACAAAATCCATTTGCACTAATCAATGCTTTCTTATAATGGCATATGACTTAATATTTGATTACAACTGTGTATACTGCTGTTTTGGAATGTTTCAGAAATAAAGAATCTATTTCAGCAATAATGCTGTTCTTGAGTGTGCAATGTAAACATTGTCAGAATTTAGCAACTGACATCTCCGTAGCTCCTGGAGTTTTTTATTACTTAGCGTTTATAGAGATTATAGAGATGCTGGATTTTTGCAAATGGTAAGTTCATCTGAAAACTTGTGAATTTTTTTTAAATTGTGTTATGAAGCCATAGTATGCATAGAAAAGAAATATGTATTATTTTTTAATCAATTTTACTGTGATCTTAAGATTTTTTTTTCAATTTGCTGTTGATTCTGCAACTGCAAACATGACGCAGTGGGAAACAGGAGATTGTGAGTCTTTCACTGTGGCTTTGAATTTGCTCTCATTTTTACTCTGAATTTGCTCAAGGACCTGCTTTTCTTAAAAGATCAAGCTATAATAAAAAACAAAAAAGAAGCATTTAGTGGTGAGTAAAGCTTTCATTACACTGAGAAGTATTGTGTGGTAGTGCAGGAGTATCCTGCGCAGCATAACATAATTTAACAGACACAACTCATTTTCCACAGAAAAAAAGAACTGAAGTTTTTTTTTACCAAGTTAAAATAAATTTTTGTTTACCCCACAAAGCAGAACTGATGAAGGAAGGTATCAAGAAATATTCCAAAAAGAACTACCTCTGCACAGGT
>NW_008597522.1:74289-80275 GCF_000691845.1 Merops nubicus | reverse complement strand
GCAGGAGTGTGCCAAACTCATCTTGTTCATAAGAATCTTTATTTGTGGACAATCTCTGTTGTCTGGTTTATCTTGCTTACAGACTGTTTGTGGCAGGGGTGCAGAGCCTGCTCGGGGGGTGCTTTGCTATTTGCCTGTGACAAGGAGGGCTGCAGAACCTCCCAAATTAATAAGCTCTCCTGGCTTCTGATGGTAGGGAACCAGTGCAGTCTTTTTCATAAAAGATGGCTGGAAACCAGTGGCAATGGTGACCTTTGGCTCACTGCTGGCCGGACCAGCCCTGGTCTGAGCTGTGTCTTCATTCTGCTCTCTATTGCCCGGGTTTTGTCCCTGTTCCTCCATTACCTGGGACACTAGAGCTCCACATTACTCTTAATTTTTGAAATAGGTTGCAACTAGTGGAGGTAGTACCGAGTTGTACACTGGAGGGCAGTATGCACTTTGAAAATGTTTTCTTTTTAGTAGCCGAAGCTCTTCTATTTTCCAGACTTGATTTGAGACTAGTGTGTATGCATCTTCTTGGTGTTGTTCATGTATGATGACACATTAAAGGAAGGTGCCCAGCTGTTTGTGATTTGCATTTCTAAATTTCACAGTACAAAATGTGAACTGGAGAGCCAAGCATTTTGGATAGAATGAATTCTTTGAGAAGACGCGGTTGTTTTTCCCCTTTTAATCATCCTGTTCCTTTGCAATCCATTCTTCCATCATGTCAGGATTTGGTAACCTGATTTGGATTTGGTGTTGTCAAGTATCCTTCACTCTGGATGCTGTCAGGTTTAGGAGGAAACCCAGTGTGGGAGCAGCTTGATCTCTTTTCTACACTCAAAGAATCAACAGAATCACTGTTTTCAACCCCAGGCTGTGGTACTGCTGCTGTTTGCCTGCAGCTAAGGGAGCTGGCTCTCTCCCCTGAGAGCAGCATCAACATACCAGGGTATGCCCAGAGTGTAGCAGACTTCACCACAGTCTCACCTTGGAGCAAAACATGTAGAATATGCAACACAAAACCACTTCTGTCACACTCTGTTTTTTTATAGGCAGAATCTCCTCCAGGGCAATGGGAAACAGCAAGGCCACACAGTTATCTTGAAAAATAAAGGCACAAACTTGCTTTTCACAATTGAAGTGTCCTTTCTAAGGGAGCACTTGAGAAAAAGGAAAGAACTAAGCCCAGATGACTTTCCCTCTCACCATTGTGATGAAAAGGGTGTGTCCTGGCTGCTCTGGTTTATTTTTTCTTTTCCCCAGCCCATCAGAGTCACATTTCATTTACAATACCCCCTCTCCTGTCTTTTTGTTAGTTTAATCTACACTTCGAACTCTTCATCTCTCCAGTTTCCCACCTTTCTTGTGACCTCTGTCAGTGGTTACATGTACTGTTGTGCTGGTGCAGTTCCTGACCATTCACCTGCAGCTCCCACTAGCATGGGTTCCTGGCTGGACACCACATGCCCCCCAAAGCTGCTCTATCACTCACCCCCTCACCTGGACAGGGGTGAGAAAATACAGTGAAAGGCACGTGGGTCAAAATAAGGACAGGGAGAGATCACTCGCCAGTTCCTGTCATGGGCGAAACGGACTTGAATTGGAGAAATCTGTTTCATTTACTACCAACAAAATCAGAGTTGGGTAGTGAGAAATTAAAAGTACATCTTAAAACAGCTCCCCACCCCATCTTTCCCAGGCACCCATTTACTCATGGATTCTCTGCCTCTTCCAATCCAGCGGCACGGAAACAGGGAATGGGGATCGCAGTCAGTTCATCACATTTCTGCTGCTCCTGGCTCCTTGGGGAGGACTCCTCACACTCTTCCCCTGCTCCAGCATGGGGTCTCTCCTATGGGAGTCATTCCTTCACAAACTTCTCCAGTGTGTGTCACGACTGCTCCAGTACGGGTCTTTTTCACAAGGTCACAAGTCCTGCCAGAAAACTTGCTCTGGTGTGGGCTTCTCTCTCTGTGGGGCCACAGATTCTGCCAGCAAACCTGCTCCAGCATAGGCTGCTTCTTCATGGAGCCACTGGTCCTGCTAGGAGCTTGCTCCAGCATGGGCTTTCCGTGGAGTCACAGCCTCCTTTGGGCATCCACCTGATCTCATGTGAGGTCTTTCATGGACTATAGGGGCATATCTGCTCTACCATTAACCTCCATGGGCTGGAGAGGGACAGGCTGCCTCACCATTTTCTGCACCTTGGACTGCAGGGGAATCTCTGCTTTGGCACCTGGAACACCTCCTCCCGCTCCCTCGTCAGTGACCTTGGTGTCTGTAGAGTTGTTTCTCTCCCATATTCTCACTCCTGTCTTTTCAGCTCTGTTGCACAGGGGGTGGTTGTTCCCCTTCTTGAATATGTTATTACAGAGGCGCTACCACCATCTCTGATGGGCTCAGCCTTGGCCAGCAGTGGGGTCCATCTTGGGGACAAGATATCACCTGTTGGACACGGAGGAAGCTTTTGGCAGGCTCTCACAGAAGCCACTCCTGTAGCCCTCCCACTACCAACACCTTCCCATGCAAACCCAAGACACCCACCTAGCTATTCTGCTCACTCACCAGCTCAGGGAGCCGGTCCTTGGTTCATCTTCTGTCTCCATTGTTGGGACTTTCAGCTGTTACCCGGCAAGGTAAGCAGTTACACTTAATCTGAATTAATGACAATGGAAGGGGTGTTTAAGGCAAGAAGAGATGCCCATAGGTCTGATGGGGTGGTAATTAATGCAAGTTGGTGATCCCTCAGCAGGATCACACCTTTACTTTCTGATCTGACAGGCTGCTCATTAGTTTCAAGAGCAATTCAAAGGGTTGGCTTTGACCATGAAAAGAAGTGAGAGATTAGAAAGGTTCATTCTTGAAACATCATTCCTTTTTTAAACAAGCCAAGCATTTAGGTGATTCAGCATTACAAAGCTTTTGCCCATAAACAAAACAACAAAAACAAATAGGTATGGGGGGTCCTTTGGTGCCTAAATGCTGCCTTTGGTATAATCCTTATGGCATGCTCGTGACTGCTGAAGTCTTGGCAATACCTATCAGTGCAGCACTCATTGTGCTAATGCATTTTAAGCTTCCTGAGCCCATAAAGGCAAAGGGCAGAGGTGGAAGGTCAGCAGTTTGGAAGTCTTGGTGTGAAACCTGTTGTTGCTGCCATTTTCTGAACAGCAGCTCTGTAGACATTTGAAATGTCATTATGATATGTTTTTTTTAGATCCTGGCACTTTTTGGCCATGACTAGCTCATGTAGTTCCCAATCTGTTCGAGAGCATGTGTAAATAAGTGCCAATTTCTTTGCATGTATTCCACGCTACACAGAGGTTTTAATAATCTGGGCATAGTAAGATGCAACCCAAAGTGCTTTGAGCATAACATTACCTGAAAACTAGGGTAGAGTTTCTGTGTCAAATTTAACTCTTGTTTACTTTGCCATGGAATATCTGCCCTCAACCATTCATGTAGAGGCACAAGCTTGTGGCTATCTCACTTTGCGCTAGGAGCATCGTAGTGCTCATATTGTGTAAGTATATTTTTCAGTGTGACACTGACTTTAGCAGCTTTTATTTCTCAGTAAAAGAAACTGGGCAACTGCAGTGATGTTTATGACTACAAAGAGATGAGATAGTTGAGAAGAGAATTTAATATTTTTTTCTGAGATTGATAAGTACTGTGACAAACAACATCCTAGATCTAAATGGGTGAATGGTCCATTCTTACTTTGTTTTTAGAGGAAGTGCTAAACATATTTCTTCATTGGTGCATTTACCGTGGGCAGAGTATGGAGTGACAACAGACATAGGTACATACATACAAAAGTAAGTGGTCATCTTGTTTTCCACTGGTTCATGTGAAAAATGGATAGACATATAGATTGGGCTCTCTGAATCATATTAAGAAGTTTGGACAATGAGTAGCGGTCAAACTTCAAACTTTCTATAGAGAAATGCTTAACAAGTTAATCTACTGACAATCCATCTTGGCTTTTTAGAGGTGGAGCTTGGCATCTAACAGCCAAGACACGTACGCAATTCCCGGATGCAGCTATCAAAATTGTATGAAACTGCGAGTGGGTAGAAAATATATAATATTCACAGACCATATACTTGAATAAAAATGTTACAAACACACAAAATGAAGGCAACTCCATCACTGCCATCACTCTTATCAGCTGTTTGGTGATGCACTATTGCATTCATAGAATCATAGAATGGCCTAGGTTGGAAGAAATTGCATGAAATTCAATAAGGCCAAGTGCTGGATCCTACACCTTGGTCACAACAACCTCAGGCAATGCTACAGGCCTGGGGAGGAGTAGCTGGACAGCTGCCAGGCAGAAAGGGACCTGGGAGTGTTGGTGGACAACATGTGCCCAGGTGGCCAAGAAGGCAAACAGCATCCTGGCCTGTATCAGAAACAGTGTGACCAGCAGGAGTAGGGAGGTGATTGTGCTCCTGGACTTGGCACTGGTGAGGACACAGCTTGAGTCCTCTGTCCAGTTTTGGGCACCACAGTATAAGAAGGACAGTGAGATGCTGTCACAGGTCCAGAGAAGGGCAACAAAGCTGGTGAATGGTGTGGGAGTATGTCTTATGAGGAGTGGCTGAGGGAACTGGGATTGTTTAGCCTGGAGAAGAGGAGGCTGAGGGGACACCTCATTACTCTCTACAACTACCTGAAAGGAGGTTGTAGTGAGGTGGGTGTCAGTCTCTTCTCCCAGGTTACTAGCAATAGGATGAGAGGAAATGGGCTCAAGTTGCACCAGGGGAGGATTAGATTGGATGTTTGGAAGAATTTCTTCACTGAAAGAGTGGTGAGTCATTGGACCAGGCTGCCAGGGAGGTGGTGGAGTCACCACCCTGGAGGTGTTAAAAAAATGTGTCAGTGTGTCACTTGAGGACATGGTTTAATGGTCATGGTGGTGTTGGGTGGTGGTTGGACCTGGTCTTAGAGGTCTTTTCCAACCTTATTGATTCTATGATTTCTTCAGCTGAAAACCACTTTGCCATGTCCTGTCGCTGGACATTCATTTAAAATAGTCCCTCTCCATCCTTCCTGTAGGTTCCCTTCAGGTACCTGAAGGCAGTTATAAGGTCCCCCTGGAGTCATCTCCAAGCTGAACAATCCCAGTGCCCTCAGCCTATCCTCATAGAAGAGATGCTCCAGGCCCTGGATCATCTTTGTGGCTCTCCGCTGGACTCGTTCCAGCAGATCTATGTTCCTTTTATAGTGGAGGCACCAGAACTGGATGAAGTATTTGAGGTGGGGTCTTAAAAGAGGAGAATAAGGGGGGAGAAACATCTCTCTTGCTCTGCTGGCCACTCCCCTCTTGATTCATCCCAGGATGCAGTTGGCCTTCTGGGCTGCATGAGTGGACTGCTGGCTCATGTTGAGCTTCTCATCAATCAACACTCCCAAGTCCTTCTCTTTAGGGCTGCTCTCAACCAGCTCTGTGCCCAATTTGTAGTTGTGCTCGGGATTGGCCTGACCCATGTGCAGGACCTTGCACTTTGACTTGTTGAACCTCATGCAGTTTGCATTGGCCCATTTCTCAAGCCTGTCAAGGTCCCTCTGGATGGCCTCCCTTCTTAACATAAACAGATTGGACATACAAAACTGACTGAGCCACAGAAGTTGTTCTTGTGGCTGGGCGGAAAAAAATCCTTGTGGCTTCTATGTGTAGAGTAGATTTGGCTATGTGTTGTGGAACTGCACTGTGGATCCACCACCGGACAGCAGCCCCGTTGCTTCCCAGGAGTGCAGGGCCTTCTGCACATGTGAGACCCAGATGCACAGACATCGCTGACCACCAGCCTCCACAGAGGTACTAGAGAGTGCACATTCCTTTGCTTCCTAAAATGGATTAAAAGAGGCTGATTATTGCAGCACGGTCCAACTAGATGATGATACTCAGACATGTTGGTTTTGTTCTTTGAGCACAGCCAGAAAAAGTATAATGTTCTGGCTTTTCAGACACAATCCTTCTGCTCTGTAAAGC
>NW_008597522.1:0-74258 GCF_000691845.1 Merops nubicus | reverse complement strand
CTTTCCCTATGCTTATGCATTTAGTATATTTTTCTATTGTGACTATTTTATTAATTAGAAGAATGAAAATAATATTTCCTCTTTGTTAAAAAATGAAAATAATGTTTTTTCATTGTTTCTGTTCTCTTCACTTACTCCCTGCCCCTGAGATTTCTGTTGTTCCCCTATAAAAACAAAGTATTATTCCTTTGTCCTTGTGGCCAGACCTATAGAAGGAATGAGCCTGCAGCCAAATTCCCAAACTGAGCTCTAGCAATCCAGCAAACCTTCCTACTTTTCAGTCTGTGCACTGATGTTACTAAACAAGGTATGTTATCCGTGTCCAAGACTCAAATTTTCAATAGTAGAAGCAGGAGAAAACATGATGTGGATGTCAGCTACAATGCACCTAAAACAGACCCTTTGGAACCATTTCTTTGCAATAATAGAAAACAGAAAAGAAACTGATATGTCTCTATGATTTTGCTTTTCAACCCTTCCAACAACAGGTTCTAATAGCTTCATTTTCAGATACCCTTGATAAGTGCTCTTTACTTTCTGATTATGAATTTCACTGAGCCAATAAAAATGTGTTGAATTTATTTTTAGCAAAATGTTTAGTGACTGCTGACAAGAGACTTACACTGTTTTAAAATGGAGTTATTCCATTGCCAGCACCAGGGTATAATCCATTATCTTTACATAATGTTACTAAAATCCTCTTCTGTTCCTTTAAAATGTAAATAATTGAAGTAAAAGTTCAGGAACTCGGAAGAAAATTCAATTTAGAAAAAGTTTGGGGGTTTTTGTAAGCCAAAGAAAATCATAAAAATGTGTTTTGATTTAATACATTTTTTTTCCTAGGCAATCACTGACTAAACTGAATTGTGCAACTCTGATCATGTATACTTATACAACAGGAAGGATTTTTCTGTATCTGAGAGAAGGAAAAAAACATCAGATAAAATAATGAAAGATGCTGTAAAGATGGCTTTCTATTCACTGCATCAGAATTCACATTAAATAACCTACTTCTGCCTCCAGAAAAAAAGGAACACTTTTAGCACGTGACCTTTTCAATCAGTGTGAAATGGCACTGATGATGTAAAATGGGCCTCATCTCACTTAATTTACAGATGCAGTTACTTGGGTGGATATAGATGGGTTCAATTCCTTTTAGGTACCTTCTCATCTGGCTGAGGTAAGTGAAGTCTGATCCAGTAGCTATGCTGAGTGTAAGCATTAGTGGAGCTTATCCTGCTTCTCAAGAGCTTTGGCTACAGTCTCATGCAGATGGAGATCTGTGGTTGGGTAGAAGGAGATCAGGCATCTGCCTCACCTAGTTCTGCACTGTCAGCCTTGTAAGTGATAGCTGATAACAAGTATGTGGCTTTGTTTTCCAGCCCTATGGTTTGTAAGCAAACTACTGAGAGATGATTTTTGATGAAGACCCAAATGTAATTATGCACAGTCTTAACAATATGGGCATGTTTTTCTGAAGCACTGCGCACCTGCAGCTCCCATCGTGTCTAGCTCAAATGACTAGCAGCACTAATGACTACTAGTCAGACTAGACTTTCAGCACCTTTGAAATTAGACACTGGGCAAATTTTATCATCCTGACATTCTTACTAAAGTCTCATTTAAACTGAAGGTTTCATTATTGTATTTTCATGGGGCAATATCTTAAAGTCTGTTTCAGAAAGCAGTTTATACTGTGGCATTGAGAAAAAAATTACTTGGAATAAAGTTCACTGCCTGGAAATGGATATTCTGTATTTTTGTGGAATTCCAAACTCAGTGCACAGAACATTCAATTAAAAATAATCTTTTCAATAGTTTTGTATTTTCGATGATATGTTTTCCAAAGAAAACGTTAAGAAGAGTGCTACTTGACACGCTATTCTACATGATTGGAATGATAATTTTCCCTGGCACTCAATTGCTTTGTACAGAATTGAGTGTAAATGCCAATATTCATGTAAAAGTCTCAGGCACTCATTTAAACTATAAAACACAGGTGCTTGTCAGGTTTACATAAGCACAAATATACTTCCAAGAAAGAAATGGATATATGGAAATCTTGAATTATTTCAGCAGTGTTTTGGAATATCAACTGCTGGAAAGAGATTTGTTTCCTTCTGCATCATTTTGTAGCCTCAGTCAATATCCTGTCTATTTTATATCCTCACTGTGAACAATATCTGATAAGATGAAAGGCAGTTTACATAAAAGCAGACAATCTCCTTGAAGTGAACTTATAAAATACATCTCCTGTATATTCCTTTAATCCTTTGTGAAGCAGTAAACTGTAGTTTTGCCCTCTGTTTTGAAACTTTTTCCTTACTTCCACAGAGCAGATAAGTTTGTTGTGAAATAGTGTGGGGTTTTCCCCCCCCCCCCTTTCTTTTGTTTTCCCCCCCCCCCTTTCTTCTGGTAAAAAAAAAAAAAAAAGATACAGGAAAACCTGTCTCATGGCATGGTTAGCGTGCTGACAAAATCACAAAGCACTGAAAATGAACAGATTTTCTAAAAACCTTAGTATTAACAGAAAACCTGCCTGACTTGCCTGCGCTTGTGTAACAGGATTAAATGGTTGTGCTGTGGTAGTGTCCGTGGGCTGGAAGCAAGCTCGACTTGATGCAAAAAAAAACAAAAAGCCTTGTCTGAAGCAGCTGGCAAGTCTAGGTGAGGGCATTGGCTGAATTCTGTTTGTGCACCTTGTCCTATAAATAAATCTCTTCCAGCTGAAGGAGAATTGCAGAACTGATTCTGAGACAAGAGCAAATAGTCCAGAAAGTAAACTGGAAATTTGAAAACCAGGTTTGTCTTCCCCAGACATTTTCTGTAGGGCTGCTCATTTTTATGTTCTTTCCTGATTGAGTCTGCATCAACAGTCCTTGCTTTAACAAACGTACTATGTACGCACAGAGCCTAAGATAACACAGTTATTGTTTAGGTTTTACAGGAACTACAGTGAAGCAAATAATGATTTCTGATGCTATTAAACACGAGTAACTATTCAGCAATGAAGAAACTCAGTGAAATAATAGAACTTTGTAATTAAAAATTGAAAACAAATTTATAGTTTTTTACAGCATATATCCTGCATGGATATATACGGTGGAGGCAGGATTATTTTATGTTATCAATACATTTTGTAAATGAATAAAGGTTCTGTAGCAAGTTTAGGGATCTGTAAGGAAATGACTACATACAGCTTGTGAAGTTTTGTTCCTTGTTCTGTGGGCTGATGAAGGTTTTGTATTTTTGTGTCATGAAACAAAATAGAACATGCACAATCAGGGAAGAAAACGAATCAGAAACAAAGCTAATTGATGGCAATAGTACTTGTTTGAAGACAAGGAGGTTTCCTAGCAGGTACAGTCCGCATTTTCCCTAGTAGCTTCAAATCCCAGCATAGGAAAGGGTGTTTAAACCAACCTCTCTGTTTGTTCTGTCCGCTTTCCAGGCCCTTTACATTTTTATGTTGTCTGGTTAAGTGCATGTTATTGAAAAGAAATGGCTTTTCAGTGTCCTATAGCAACTTCATGGCTGCCAAAGTAGTTTTGTACAGGGAGAAAAGTCAAAAATTTCTCTGTTTCTATACACCAAACAATGAGAACCAGTATGAATGGAGCAGGAACTTGATTTTTTTTTTTTTAACCTCACAAGCCAGATTTTGGGCTGTCTTAGCTTTTTCATTTTGTTACTTTAAAATCTAATAGAAAAGCAACAACTCTCAACCAGATTATTTGCCCTGTGCTGTTTCCTTTGAGCTGCAAACAAAGCTGTCTTAAAAGATCTCCAGAGACCTTAAAAGCACTATAAATTCTACTGTATGTCTCATTCTTATCTCACACATACTAATTCTTTGAAAGTCAGTGATCTTGCCGGGTGTGTTCCAGATACAAGATGATATAGATATGACAAAATTCAGGTATCAGAAAATTATTGTGTAAAATGAGGAAAAATTAGTGTCTTTTAGTGTCCGCTTTTACATGTATGAGCTGTTATTCCAGCGTGAGGGAAGGAGGGAGGATGGTAGAAAACTGAGGTTACTGTGGTTCATCTGTGTTTGTTATTATATTACATTATATTAAGGTGCCTTAGAAGTATAATAGTGAGCCAGAGGATCCAAGCTAGGACATGTAATGTTCTGATGATACCATCAGAAGTATTGGTTATACATATGCTTTTCCTTCCATCACAAACCAAACACACTCATATTTTTGTGTGTGATCTTCCAAGGACCGTAAACAAAATTACCACTCCGTTTTCTGATATTCAGTGCTGTGTTAATGCCCTGGTTTTCAGCTGCTGTGGCCATGGCATTGGTACGGAGGTAAAACTAGATCAAATCAAGAACAAGTCCCTGCCTGGAAGGGATTGAGAGTCTGGAAAGCAAACGAAAAACCAACATAATACCAAACTAAACAAACCATGTATGCTTTGACAGAGCAATTCAGTTGTGTCTTATTTTGTGTGTACTTGAAAGGGAAATGTCTCTGGCAACTTTCTTTGGCATGCTCTTTTTCTGGATTTACCACACAAGTTTCCCTTAAGTATTAGTTCTGAGAGCAAGGACTGTGAGAATCAGTGACCACACAACTGTGATTGTCCCTGGGCTGGTGTCGACTCCTTAAAAGAGAAATAGCAAGAGGGATAGCATCTATGGTGACTTGAAAAACAGCAAGGGAAAAGGAATATGATGCTGTTATTTGATGTTTTAAAATGTGATATGCTTTCTTTCTTAGTGTGTGAACTTCTGTCCTGCCTGGGCTCTGAAACATTTCTAAGCAGTTCCAACCAGGAAGCTTCTGTTCTTCGTCTAAATTTGCATCAGCAGAGACCACATGAGCAGAGATTAAGTCTAAAGCTGGTGAAAACTCATGAAAGAAAAACTGTCCTTGAAGGAGTGTAGGGGTGGATCTGATAGTGGAAGTGGGTGCCTACATGGTATTAAATGTGCTGCCTACATTTGACATTTCTGTCCACCTAGGAGGTAGTCCAAAATCCTAAGTAAAATAAGGAAGCATCCTAATTGCTAAGGGAGAGAGAAACACCTCAGAGGAGTGCTCCTATTAGAGCTAACTAATAAAAAATGTTAATTAAATCCTTCCCCTTTTCGAGACTGTAGGTGCTTGAATTAAGTCTGCAGCAGTGATGACTCTGCTCACTTGGGATTCACAACCACAAATCCTCTAATGAGGTTTGACACCCACATATGTTCTTTGAAGCTACATTTATGCTGCTAATTAAAAAAGGGCCAGAAGCCAATTCCTGACCTCAAAGCCAAATGGCACAAACTGGCTCATGGCTATGCAGCTGAGTGGTGTCTATCTCCCTCTGGAGCAAAATTTATCTTGGAGAGTTACCTGAAGCAGTCCAAAAGGAAGACCGGGTGTGAAGTCACATTTAAATGCTGTGGGTGAGTTGTGGGCTTCCTAACTAACCTAAGTTCCCAGCTTTCTTATTCAGCAGTAAACACATGCCTGCTAAGAACTGAGTAGGACTGCTAGCCTTAAAAGCTAGCCTCCATGCTAGCAACTCTCTCTACAGCTATTCATGATTGTAAAGCTTCCTGAAGAAGCCGTAGACCTGGTTTCTAGGATGTCACAGCTTGTGTCCCAAAGGAGTGCCACTGCCATGAAGTTCCCTCAACTTCTCCTATTAAACTGGATGGAAGAGACCTACCAGACACTTCAGATCAGAGAGAGCACAAGTTGCTGCAGAACTTTGAATGCTAGTGGTTAAGGGAGAGGAAACACTCTGTTGGTTTGGTTTTGTTTGTTTGTTTTTCTCCTGGAGTTATTTCCATGTTTTAGATTAAATGGTTTAGATTAAATGGTTCTTAGATACAAAAATTGCCATGTAGTTTAAATGCTTACAGTTCTTTTTATTGGCTTTATATCTAAATAAATAAGCTTGGAAAAATCACCAAATATGTGATTGTAAAGCAGTCATGACAAATATAGGTACAAGATGTGTAGAAGATGTAGATGCATACTGTGTATATTATGACATAAAGGATCATGTTCTGCAGGGGGATGTGAAAAGCATCTGTTGTAATAGCCTTTTTGGCTGCTACTTTCCTGGAAGTGGCTGCAGCTGTTAGAGGTACTCAGCATAGTAAACCTCTATGCAGATGTTGGTAACTAACATCAGCAGACAGAATCTGTGTTTTCTGTCTGGTTCAGGGGTTTTTGTGTGTTTGGGGTTTTTTTGTTTGTTTGTTTGCTTGGTTTTTTTCTGGACATAGTTTACAAGAGTTGTAATTATTCTTCCAAAATTGTCACCAGAATAGGGAAAGATCATGGAAGGGGAAGTTAGCAGTCTTAATCCTAGTATTAATTCCCTCAGCATTTTGTTGCTACAGAATGAATGTTATACTTAAAGCCACATGCCAAATGTACATGTTCCTTTCTATTGCTCTGCAGATGAAACCTGGAATGTAACAGCCAAGGGCAAATACATTCATCTACAAATATTTTGCAAATACTTTTAGGGAGTACTTATTTAAAAACATTGTGCTCAGTTTTCAGGGGCTTTCTGTGTGCATTGGTTTTGAAGAATTTCCAGGAGAAATAAATGTCAGCAGTTTCTTTGTCTTAAAGGAAGTTAGGGAGCATTTTACTACATGAAGTGCTACAGTAACCTCTGGATCCAAATCAGGCCTAATGAAATCGAGCTGTTGCTGGTTTGTCAACTAGCATGATCCCAGTTCTCTCTTTTGAACAGAGCTGTGTCTCAGTCAAATTAACAGTTAAATGTTTCAAGAACCAAAAGAAAAACTGAACTGAAAAGATTTTCTTCTTGGCTATGGTTGTGACACCACCAGCAGCAGGCACTGTTAGGACATCAGAAAACTCGTTTTCTGAAAACCAGAAGTTTCACAAGTAGAAGAATATGAAGTGAATGTTACAACCTAAGATGTTCTGCAATGTTATTCCTCAGTTTTCAGGGAATTCCTGTAAGAATTCAATAAATAGAAACCATATCTATATTGTCCATCCTCCTAGAGCCCCTAGTGCCTGGAATACCTTTTGTAACTGATTCAGTCTCTTTCCTCCTGGGAAGGATTTTAAATACCACACAACATCACTGAAGTGACAATTACAGAAGTGGTTGTGGAAGGGCATCTCTGACAGTAGAGTCCTCCTGGTTACCTAGTAGCTTTTGATATGACTTTAAGCTTATTCAAAGCTTGAACAGTATGCTACTTTTGTTCCTTTGCTTTGGTTTACTTTGCTTTAGTGACTCTGTCCTGAGTAAAATCTTTCCTGTTTTTTACAAGTTTACTTTCTTACCTCACCATTGACCATCTAATCATGATCTGAAGTGATCAGGAGAGAGAAAGGTATGAAAATACTTCCCTGATAAAGTTGGCTTTTTGCTAATAGCCTTTCCCACTGGTAAAAATACACTCACTTCTCACTTCAGTAGGGTAAAAGTCATTGATCACCATCTTGATAATTTAGCAAAAATAGTTCATAGAATCATTTCAGTTGGAAAACACCTTTGAGTTGGAATCGAGCCATTAACCTCACACTGCCAAGCCCACCACTAAACCATGGGGGTTTTTAAACCTAAAAACCTCATCTACATGTCTTCTGAATATCTCCAGGGATGGTGACCCCACCACCTCCCTGGGCATCCTGTTCCAGTGCTTAACAACCCTTTCAGTGAAGAAGTTTTTCTTAAAATCCAACCTAAACCTGCACTAGCACAACTTGAGGCCATTTGGTCTTGTCCTGTCACTTGTTACATGGGAGGACAGACAGACACTAACCTCAACACAGCCTCCTTTCAGGTAGATGTAGAAGGTGATGAGGTCTCCCCTCAGCCTCCTTTTCTCCAGGCTAAACGACCCCAGTTCCCTCAGCTGCTCCTCATAAGACTTTTTCTGTAGACCCTGCACCATCATTGTTGCCCTTCTTTGGACACACTCAAGAACCTCAGTGTCTTTCTCATAGTGAGGGGCCCAAAACTGAACACAGTATTCGAGGTGTGGCCTCATCAGTGCCGACGACATGGGAGTAATCACTTCCCTACTCCTGCTGGCCAAATTATTTCTGATACAGGACAGGATGCTGTTTGCCTTCTTGGCCACCTGGGCACACTGCTGGCTCATGTTCAGGTGGCTGTTGATTAACACCTCCAGGTCCTTTTCTGCCAGGCAGCTTTCCAGCCACTTGTCCCAAAGCCTGTAGCGTTGCCTAGGGTTGTTGTGACTGAATTGCAGGACCCAGCACTTGACCTTGTTGAACCTCATACCACTGACCTTGTCCCATCGATCCAGCTTGCCCAAGTCCCTCTGAAGAGCCTCAAGCATATCTATGCTCCCAATGATCTTCATATTGTCTGCAAACTTACTGAGGGTGCACTCAATCCCCTCATCTGCATCATTGATAAAGATGTTAAACAGAATAAGCTCCAGAAGTGAGCCTTGAGGAACACCAGTTGTGACTGGCTGGGCTGCCAACTGGATTTAACTCCATTCTCTACCAATCTTTGGGCCCAGCCATCCAACCAGCTTTTCACCCAGTGATCAGTGAACCTGAAAGTTTCACCCATCCAAGCCAGGAGCAGCTGGTTTCTCTAGAAGGATGCTGTGGGGAACAGTGACAAAGATTTTACTGAAGTCCAGGAAGACAACATCCACAGCCTTTACCTCATTCACCAGATGGGTCACCTTGTCATAGAAGGAGATCAGGTTAGTCAAGCAGGACCTTCCTTTCATGAACCCGTGCTGACTGGGCATGATCACCTGGTGCCCTTTATATAGTGTGCAATGACATCAAGATGATTTGCTCCATAATCTTACCCTGACAGGTCTGTAGTTCCCCAGGTCCTCTTTCTTGCCGTCCTTGTAGATAAGTGCCACATTTGCTAACCTCCAGTCCACTGAGATCTCCACAGTTAGCCAGGACTGATGATAAATGATGGAAAGTAGTTTGGTGACCACTCCTGTCAGTCCCCTCTGTACCCCTGGGTGGATCTCATCCAGCCCCATAGACTTGTGTGCCTCTAAGTGGAGCAGTAGATCACACACCGCTTCTCTTTAGATTATGGGGGCTTCATTCTGCTCCTCATCCCTGTCTCCTGGCTCAGGGGGCTGGGTATGTGCAGAACAACTGGTCTTACTATTGAAGACTGAGGCAAATGCAGTATCAAGTACCTCAGGCTTTTCTTCATCCTTTGTCACTATGTTTCCCCCTGCATCCAATAAAGGATGGAGATTCTCTTTAGCCCTCCTCTTGTTGCCAATATATTTATAGAAACATTGTCATTGTCTTTTATAGCAGTGGCCAATGTAAGCTATAGTTGAACTTTGGCCTTTCTGATTTTCTCCCTGCATAACCTCACAACATCCTTGTAGCCCTTGAGAGTTGCCTGTCTCTTCTTCCAGAGGTCTTAAACTTTTTTTTTTTCCCTGAGCTCCAGCTTAAGCTCCATCTTCAGCCTGGCTTTTCTTCTTCTCTGCTGGCTCATGTTTTTGTACATCAGGACACCTTGATCCTGTGCCTTTAAGATCTCTTTCTTGAAGAACATCTAGCCTTCATAGACTCCTTTGACCTTCAGGACAGCCTCCCAAGGAACTTTGTCAAACAGATTCTTAAAGAGGTCAAAGTTAGCCCTCTGGAAATCTAAGGTAGCAGTTTTGCTGACCCCTCCACTTACTTCCCTGAGAATCAAGAACTCAATCGTTTTGTGATTATTGCTATGCCCAAGATGGCCTCCAACTATCACATCACCCACAATCCTTCTCTGTTCAGAAATGCCAGGTCCAGTGAGACACCTTTCCTAGCTGGGCTCACTCACCAGCTGCATGAGAAAGTTATCTTCTACACACTCCAGGAACCTCTTGGACTGTTTCCTCTATGCTGTACCTTAGTTCCAGCAGATACTGGGGAAGTTGAAGTCCCCTATGTGAATGAGGGCTAGTGATCATAAGACTTTTCCCAGCTGCTTGTAGAAGATTTCATGTACCCTTCATCCTGGTTGTGCAGTCTACCGACTGCTGGACTTCTACCACAATATCAGCCTTATTGGCCTTGCCTCTGGTTCTTACCTATAAACACTCAACCCTATCATTGCCATCATCAAGCTCTAGACAGGCAAAACGTTGTGTAACATACACTGCCACTTCTCTTTCCTTGCCTATTCCTTCTGAAGAGTTTATAGCCACCCATTTCAGCAATCCTATTGTGTGAGTTTGTGATGGCAACTGTGTCATAGTTTTCTTTTTGCACAATGGCTTCCAGCTCCTCCTGTTGTAGCTAATTGGTGTAGATGCACTTCAGATGGGTTACTGATCCTACCACCTTTTGCAGGGGAGAAGTCCTATCCCCCGCATGGCCATTCTCAGCAGATTCTGTGGCTTCCAACTCATTAACTATTGCACCTTTGCTGCTGCGTGGATCTCCACGTTCTTCCAGTACTGCAGATGGCACACCAGCTCACTAGCAGACCATCCCTCAAACATGGGTTTCCTGCCCCCAGGCTCATCTCTGTCACGCCTGGTTTTGTAGCTCTCTCCCTCTGGATCTAATTTAAAGCTCTTCCAATGAGCCTTGCTAGCTCATGTGCCAGGATCTTTTTCCTCTGTGACAGGCATACCCTGTCTCTTGCAACTAGTCCTGGCACCATGTAAAATGACATGTGATCAAAAACCCCCAAATTCAAAAGTTTAGGGAGTTTTGTATCTCATATTAGTAACCAAGGTGAATTAATAAAAATCCTCAAGCTTTCTAAGGAAGGTAGGAGGAAAAAGGTTGAAAATTGACTCAAAATATTAAGTCACTAGAAATAGGTGGCCAGCTCAATACATTTGACTATATTTTCTCAGTGGCAAGAACTGGTAAACTAGGGGGACTGTGAATTGCTCAGTTTGTCAGGTGGCATGTCCTAGCGTCATCAAGCATTCTTTGCAGTCTTAAACTTCCGTAGTTCAAACCATTTTATCTGACATAGCCAAACTAGATTTTCCAGTAACACGGCAAACTACCCTAAGGATATGTTTTTGAACATTTATACAAGATGTATTTTTAATGCTGTTTCACCATATTGGCAGAAACATTATTGCTTTTGCTGCAGATGAGCAAGGGCCTTTAATGTCTCCAGATGCCAGGGAAATGAATACCGTGAAAATACAGTTAACAAAATAGTTTAGAAAGCTTGTACTCTGTGAAAAGAACATTGCAAATATATTCTTTCACAACACACAGGGGACATAAAGTTTTGTTTTGAAGTCTCAGAAATGGCCCTACCTATCTGATTCTTTTAATAGTTTTAATAGTTTTTCTAATTGCAGTTGGAACCTGACTGAGAAAGCTCTTAAACAACACAGGTATCACTCCTATTAAGGAAAGCATGAAAAGAGGTGCCTAATTTTAATTGGAATGTGCATTTAATTAAGAAGTACTGAATTGCAGTCTCTGAATGGGCTGTTCTGAATCTGAAAAGCCAAAGAGCTCATATGTTAATTTCCAATTCTCAAATGTTTCAACAATGCGACTTCTTAAAAGTTATGGACCATGTCTCTTACTGAGATACATCCAGTTCAGCAGACTTCAATGGAGCTGCTGTTTTGAGGATCTTGTTCTGAGTGTCTTAGTAGTCCTAAAATAAAACTTAATTTTCTAACATGGAACTAGGAGTCAACATTAAGATATCTTTTTTTCTGTCCAAGAGACCCAAATACTCATGCTGTGAGAGAGCCTCAGTGTGCTTTATTAACAGTAATTAGTTAAGCTTTTTAGCAGCCATTCAAAGGAGAACAGTGGCAGTTCTTGCCACTTCACAAAAGAGGTCAGAGGTACAGATGGTAATGTCCAAGTCTCATGCAAGTCTCATGACTTTCAGGCTTGTGCCAAGTGCTCTGACTTCTGGAAAAGCTGCATTCACATCAGAGGTCACTGTCAAACAATCACATGATGTCTACCTGTGGCCGTCTATGTAAATCAAAGCCCAATGCTCAAGAAATTTTCAGCCCTCTCTCACACACATGCTATACTAGGATATGCTTTGTCAACACTAAAAATAATTGCAGAGCATTTTTCTACCTGTCTCAAATTTTCTTTTGCCGATATCGGTTTGCTTAATCCTACGCTGGCTTTATTTTGAGCTGTGGATATGAATTTTGGAGTGAAAGTGCTGCAACAGTGTGTAACTTCATGACTAATGGAAAAAAGGATGCCATGGGCAGCTTCCTGGGGCTTCTTTGTGTGTGAGTGCATGTGGCTCTAAATCTTGGTGGCAAGCTTGCAAATTTATACAAATTATACAAGTCCTCATAATCATGCAAAGATGAGAAGGGCTGTAGCACCTCTCTTGTTTTTTTCTCCTCACACTAGCTCCACTTTGTGCAGTATATGCTGCTCATGACGTGATAGGGAGAAAATGTACCACTGTACATGTACAACCCAGAACAGTCAGGACTTTTTTGCTCCTACACTTACTGAACACACACAAAAAAAAAAAAGAAAAAAAAAAGGAGGCATTTGTCCTGCTATCTAAAATATTGGAATATATTCCCCCTCTGTTGAAGAAAATGTAAATATATAAAAAGATAAATTCTAAAACCATTGTAAAACCCATAACTGAAAACAAAATTCTTTGTTTTCACTTGAATGCCAAGAAGTTTGAACTTATCTTTTTATGCTGTTGTGAGCTATAAAAACTAGACTTCAAAATCATTATAGAAAACAAACCACAAAATAAGATTTATAGGCTCCAAATACATGAACAAGTCACCTACAATATTCTTGTTCATTTTATGGAACCTCTTCCTAAGAGAAAGCTTTTGGACCAAAAGCAGATTATTGTTTTCTGAAAGAAAAAAAAAAATATTGGCATAAATAATTTATTTTAAGTACCAGAACCTGGCTATTCAGTAAGTCACCATTCCAGATTTTAAGTGCATTTTGAAAGAAAGAGCGAGACTTTGCAAGTTATCTTTTCACAGTTCAAGGGGAAAGCTCCCTCCCTTCCTTTCACACCAGCTATTCTTGACTGCTAAATTGTCTTCCTGCTTCCTCCCTCTTAGATTTCATGTTTAACCTACAGTTAAGATAAACAGGAGTTGTCACACTAACATATGACTCAGTAATATTTCAAAGCTTTGTTGTTTTTTTTTTTTTTTTACTTGGATTAGGACTACTAGTGCTGCACAGGATAATTGTTTGGGTTGGTTTTGGTTGTTTCTGCTTTATAGATATATACATATAAGCAGCCGTCTGTGGATTCTTTAATTAGAGTTGACCTTTACAGTCTTACTCTTTAAGTAGATGGCTGTCATCATTTACAGTCAGAGAAGCTATACAAGTCTCTCAAATATTATTACTTTCCTTATAACTTAGATTTATATGGTCTTTCAAACAACTCAAAAGCTGATCTAGGTATGCATGTATGTTACCACAGAAGAGTGAGCAGTCTGTTGTTGGCAAAGTATGAAAGAAAAAAGGCCTAGTTTTACGATGAGTGTCCCAGGATCTCAAATGTCCGCTCAGAATAAACAGGAACTTTTAAAGCTTCGTGCATGACACACACTCCCCAGAGCGCTGGTAAACTGCACTGCATTTTGTTTGCCCAGAGGATGGGAGGGAGAATAAACACTCACAAGTTTGAAAGTTTTGATTCTGAGATAACAGGATACTTTACCACCTCATGCTTAAGATACGTATCTCCTTCCTCTTTGGGTTAGTAAAGTCCTAATGTAGGGGGGAAAAAAAGCTAGAGGAATTTGCAGGGTTGTGGTATACTCCCAGCCTCGATGGTTCTGCAAATGGTGAAATGTGCATCAATGTGTTTCTGTAGATATTTCATACTTGAAGAAATAAATCACATTTCCTTTAAGACAGGGAGTAGCTTATTGAACATCTTAGCAGAATGAACTACGTTGTTCCCAAAATAATAGAAACCCATATGATACCCAAATGCCTATAGAATCACAGAATCACTATGGTTGGGAAGAACCTCTAGGATCATCAAGTCCAACCTTCCTCCCAAGATCTCCCTAACCACTAGACCATAGCCTCAAGTGCTACATCTACTCATCTTTTGAACACCTCCAGGGATGACGACTCCACCGCCTCCCTGGGCAGCCCGTTCCAGCGCCTAACTGCTCTCTCAGTGAAGAAATTCTTCCTAATAAACATTCAAAACCTCCCCTGCCACAACATGAGGCCATTTTCTCTTGTCCTATCATTAATAATTCGGGAGAAGAGACCAACACCAGCTTATAATGTGCTATAACGAAGCACGTTTGGTCCTGAACAGTAATATTTGAAGTATACACCTATTTTAAGGAACCTAAAAAATGCTTCTCAATACTGAATGACAGCAAAGGATACCCAAAATGCAGAAACACAGTGATGTGTCATTCCTTATTTCCAGTTTAAGTTTACTCTTCTAAACTACAGGAAAAGTGGATTGTTTTATGAGTTTCTTTAATCCTTATTGTCTGTTCTGTCAACTCACTGTTTTTGAGGGTATTTTCTTTACTATGCTAAAGGGGAATTAATTTTTTTATTCAAACTGTATCTTTCCCATATAACAGCTATCACAAATTATTTTTCTTTGAGAAAGAGATTTACTTAGGAAATGTTTTACACATTCCTCTTTTCTTCTTAATCTTGCTTTTCTTTCCTCTTGTCTTGTGCAGGTGACTTAGATTTGGAGCATTTGAGCACCACCACAGCTCTCTAGCTCTTCCAAAACTGGAGAGAAGTTGTAGCACGGTGCAGCAAGCAGGACTGCAGGTGCCTGAGTCAGATCTGTGCTCCTCTTTCCCAGACTCTGGATCCATTGCTACCCCATGCAGTGGGGCTATTTTGACTGTCTCCCTTCCCACTCTCTCCCCTCTGAACATTAAATAATTTAATGCAAAGCCTGTTGCAAAGTACTCTAAAATTCATATAACATTTCATGTCCCTATGTTCATGCTGCCTCTTGTTACAATCCTTCCTGGCAAGGATTTCTCTGTACTGACTACGGAATTCTAGGTTAAGGAAATCTGTATTCAGGTGGAATTCTTATTTTAGGTATGAATGGGTGCATTGCTTGTTGGTGGAGGAAAACAGTCATACAGAAAAGTTTCTTCAAATTAAATGGTCATTTATTATTCACATTGGTTTCCAAAGGGTTTCATTTGGTCTCATTTGTCCTTTAAAGGCTCTAAAACAGTGGTAAACTGTTGTGTAAATATTTTTGACTTTTATACCTCAGGTTTAATAGGATGCCCACAAAATCAAAGGAGATACTCTGTTTTCGAGAGGAT
Source organism: Merops nubicus (assembly GCF_000691845.1). Classification (NCBI taxonomy): domain Eukaryota; kingdom Metazoa; phylum Chordata; class Aves; order Coraciiformes; family Meropidae; genus Merops; species Merops nubicus. The sequence continues at coordinate 58,996 of NW_008597522.1, read as the reverse complement.
TGCTGGTTTGTGTCATTTTGGAGAAACGATCTAGCCACAGCAAATGCCCTTTTTTGTTCTGCTGGGATGTGACACTAGAATGGCACTTCCAGTAGGGGTGTACTGAAAAGACTCTCTGGGCAGTTTAGCTACACAGCCACTTGGTTTGCTGAATAGGGATTCGGCAAGTAAGGACCAAAAGCTCGGCCAAAGCACAGCGCATACAGCTCTGCTTAGCCCGGTTCTTTCAAGTTTGGTCATGGCTGAAGAAGAAAGTGGTTACCAAGAGTGCCCTTGGGAATCTGGTGTGTCTTTTGGATGGCCTGTTGCCTGCTCTTGGTGGGCACAGTTCAAAATGCTTGAACTGCTGTACCTGTTCTGGGCACGGGATTTGGGCTAGGGGAACTCACTGAAGGCTCTGGATCCTGTGCTTGTAATAGAAACGTGAAGGAATCAGGGGACCTACATGTCTGCACTACCATAATGGACTATTTTTGGTTTAGCACAAGCAATGTATACTGCATTGCAATGTCTTCTATATACATTGCAAAGTACTTTTGGATGTGAGTAGCCTAGAGTTTACAAGACAAACATAGGAAGATAGGAAATTAATTGATGGAGATGACTTAGTGCTTACTATCTCTGCTTCCATGTTTTTTAAGGTTTCTTGAGTATATATTTAGTTTTATTAATTTTAAGCTTGTTATATTAAATAGTGGCTAAACTATACAAAGTAAACTCAAAAGCCAACAAAAGCAGTTGGCGAAATTTAGATTTAAAACATGAAGGGTAGAAAGGAAAACCCATGCAGCTTTGAGAAGGTAGCCTTTTGTGTATGACTGCTAGTACAGTGAAAAAACCTCCAGATCAGGTGTAAAATGATGCCTCAATGGTTTGACCTTATTCTGTCAAGATGATCAACCTGCTGGTGGAAATGCGAAGTAGTTTTAGATGTCACCAGCAGCAACATCTGAACTGCACTGGGGCACAGACTGTCTAGTCACTGTGAGAAGGTATTTCCAGCAGTGTAACTTTCTGTATTAAAATTAAATTTGCTTGTGGGATATAGATATCTATATATACAAAAAGGGTCTTTCATTTTTGATTTGTAATGTTTGCCTGCTGTATATGTCTGCTTTTTCATCACTTTCATGTATTCACAGTTCACCACTAGTAAAAGTCTAAAACACTACGAACAAGTAATAAACCAAGAAAAGCAGTTTGGGTATTTGATTTATTAGTCTAAATGGAGAGAAAAAATGGAAAGTAGAGCAACTCATGAGCAACAACCGCATCATACACTGCTTGCTCCTGCTGGGCCCATTGCCTTCCCTGTCCTTCACTGTCGTTACAGGTGTGCCGATGCTTCTCTGTCATCTGTTCTTCACTGTTTCTGAAATACAAAAACTATTATTTCTTCCCAAAATATAATTTCTAAAGATATGATTTATTTAAACTAACTTTAGCCATCCAAACGTTAGGTGTCTCCTCCAGGCTAGTCATACAAGATTTCCCTGTATTCAAAGAAGAAAGAGAAATTTATCTTTGGAGCAATTCTCTTTTACTAAGAACTTTATTCAGATAATCTTCTCTGTGGAGGTGTCAGTGTCTCTCCAATAAAGCAGAGAAGACCGAGGCAACTAGGTCAATGGAGGAATCCTGTCCCCTATCCAACACCACATACCTGTCATTTCCTAAGGCCTCTGAGGTGGTTCCAAGATTCCTGCCAGCAGAACATTACCTTTTATATTAAGAGAATTAAAAGACTCTTTTGTTGTCAAACTTAAGGTACATTTCATCCAAATGCTGCTTGAGTTCCCATTGACAACTATGGAAAGTGGGTTTATACATATAAAATAAGTGATTTGATGTCATTTGATATGTGCCTATTGGCAACTTTGGAAAGACGTAAATGGCACTGGAAGACGAAACTTCTCTGTCTACTTTGTACATGTACTCACAAATAATATTTTTACTGCTTGTATAATAAATATTTTATGTCTGAAGCATCACAATTTTAAGTCACTTTACACAGATTAAAGCAAGTATAATGGACTGTAGATAATCAAGTAACCACTGGAATTTATGCAGAAATAAGTTGCTGACAGGCAACAGGGGAGGCATTCATAACACTAAGTAAGCAGCAGTAAGACATTTGTACTCAGTTTTTAAATTTCATTGTGTTCTTGGTTTCAGTGTTCTGTTTAAATTATGATTCTTATTCTTAAATATCAATTTGTCATCCCATACTTCTGTTCCTCTCCACTACACAGGTACACTCCTCCATGGTTTCTCCTTGTGAATTGTTTACTTCTGACTCCTGGAGTGATATGAACCATTAGTTTCTCCAGTAGATAAAGTCACTCCTACTTCATGCATTCCTAAACAGATAAAAATGGGATACATCTTATGTTAATGTGTAGTGGCTTTACAAAGTAACAGCCATGTACAAGAAGCAGTAGTCTCTTAACAGGTAACAGAGGAGAAAATCAGGTTGTCTGTCTTTTGTCCTTATTACACAAAAAGAAAAAAAAAAAAATGTTTTCTGGGAATTGAGTTTTCATTTTTAATAGAATTCAGTACATTAAAAAATATAAACTATTTCAGAATTTTGTAAGAGGGAAACCCAGATAATTAAGAGGTCTAAATTTTGTATTGAAGTTAGTAACACTCCTAGGAAATTATGCAAGATTTCCTTTTCTGGTTTTTATAGAGAGAGTGTTTTAAAAGATTTTAAGATCTTACTTTGAAATTCAAGGCTTGGCATCAATCACACTCGCTACCTCATCCTGACAGCAGTACAACTACTTTAGTTTTACTTTAACACATGCAAAATAAATAAAGGTATATCCACAAATAGTTCCTGGCTTTAACTTGACCATTTTACTTTGTGTTAAAAGTATTTCTTGTTTTTTTCTTGGACGCATTCCTATGCAAGTCAGGCATCTAAGTACGGTATCTAACATATGGATGTCATCTGCTTAAGTAGCCAATAAAGGGAAGTAAGTATCAGGAAGGTAATTCAGTCTTTCTGAGACGCTTACTTCTCTCCATTGACTACAGATAAGCATCAGATTCTTACATTTCTGCCTCAGTTTTCTCACCTAGGTATTAATACCTATGACTGATGAATCTTAGCTCTATCATTGTACATTCAGATTTTATGTTAAGTGCCACATTCTGACAGTCCTGGATCTAATGCAGACAAAGCATGTCCAGATGAGAAAATGGAAAATATAGTGGCTATCTTATGCTCTGAAAACTTGGAGGATCCAAAGCAGCTAACAGCAGACAGGATCTGGGAAAGAGAAAGCTTGAAGAAAAGCTTTACATTATCTATAATATTGCTACAGACAAAAGACCTGTTGATTAAAAGACTCTAAGAACAAAAAGAATCATTTTTAGGAAGTAGAGAAGCAAAATCAAGATGAATTCTCCATCACAAAATAGCTCCAGGTTGGGAGGATGGCCCCTGAGGTTTGGCTTGGAGTAATGAAAAGCAATGTATTTTCCAGCATGGCAAAAGGGAATGAGGGCTGAGTGATTTTTAAAGAAAACACAGTGCTGGAATTTTAACTCTTCTTGAGAAGACTGACAACAGCAAACGGAAACTTTTGGCACTTAGGTTAAAGCAAATACAAAAAAAACTTAATCTAATAAAGGGGTCTCAAGTTATAAAAGGAGGATCCAACACCAGCTTTCCTAGGGATTAACACAAGATGTTAATTGTCAGATGAAGGAGTGATTTTTCCTATGATTTTTTTAAACTATGATTTTTACTGTAAAAAAATGCATTTTCCCAGCCCCCTTTCCTTCATTTTCATGGTGCTTTTCCATGAAAGTGAGGAAGCTTTTAGCTACTTTCAGTGTATACAAACATACATTAGTTTCTCTTACTTGTTAACCTCTTCTTTCTGATATAACACATAACAAAACCCATCTTACTGAGTTCCTTATACGGCTGTATGTATTCCTTGTTACATTTCTGCTTTGAGATTCCCTATGGCTGATGTTATTTCTTGCTGTTTGGAGTTTTTATTTTGAGAATGTTTTAGCATTCATTCCCTGGAGCTCTTCTGAAATACATGCTTTTCATTGTTAGACTTGAGGTTTGGAAAACTACAGTCTGCCTTGGCCCAAGATCAAGTTCCTTAGGGTGAGGTTATACCTGTGGAGTACCTGCACCAGTCATCCTGTAAGAGCAAAGAAAACATGAAGGGCAAATAGCAGTACAGGAGCTTTTGTATTAGTAGGTAATTTGTGGCTACTGAGACACGGAAACACTGAAATGTAGATGGAAATTGTAAGCTTGGTATCGAGAACAGTTCTCTGTCTCCAGAACAAGAGCCACAGATAGGAAAAGACATTGGTACTTTCCTTGTTTTGCATTCAAGAAGATACACTCAATGCACCTTCAAGACAAGGTATCTGTCTCTGGATCTGCACAAACACTGGGGTGAACTTTGCTTACTTACCTCCACTTGAGGATTTTTCAAATGGGAAGAGTTCATCCTCCAAATGCTGTTGAGTCACCACCACCCTTGCTCAAACCATCTGAAGCGAGATTCTTCTGCTCAGCTTTGATACCTTAGCTGCCTGCTGTTCTGTCTCAGTGCTCAGCAGAGAGAAGCAGGCACACTTAGGTGATAACGTTCATCTCATCTGAAGGTTGACATGTAGGAACCAATTCAGTTGCCTAAATGTAGTTGCAGTTGCCATAAAGGTGTACTGAGCCATCCACATGAGAGAGGTAAATAAAGTGCAGGACCTGTGGGAGGCATGTGCTCTTTCCTAACAGATGGCAGAAGGCTCAGTGTGATGCTCTGTTGTATTTGAGCTATTGAATGGAGTCCTAGACTCTCAGGTTTTCACCACTTAAGCCACTAAAGAAGTGGAATTTAGTGCCACACTGTAGATATCTGAATGTAATGTTTGCAAATGAACAGTGGTATCTAAGCTCCCATTATAATGAAAGCACATTTAATTACTACGGTCAGTGATGTCTGGGGAACTAGGATGTAATTTAAGAGAACTTTTCCAGAAAACAAGATTGATGTTTATAATAGTTTTTGACCTGACTTGTGGAAGCCAGATTCTTCTATTAGCAGGCATATGGAGGAGTGGTTTGGTGATTAGTCTCATTTGAGAGAGGTGGAATTACTTTTTAAGAAAAATTTCCAGCCTGTGTATAGATGCCAGACCTGGGCTTTGCATTAAAGTAATTGATCTAGCACCAGTTAGACCAACATGAATATGTTGTTTCTAAACAGCACTGATTTGGGGTTTATTTAGCTCATAAAACCTGTCTTCATGCTCACTTTATTCTTTGTTTGAATTTGAGTGGTAGTTTCTAATCAGTACGTGTTTATATATTTTAGGATGTTTATATTAAGCTATGCAGTGACTCAGGCAGCTCTGCAGGACAGAGGTATTCTGTACATGGGTTTATTATTGCTGTTAGTCAGATGGTATTCTCTGACATGACGGTACTCTCCGTACTTGCCAAAATGTTATAGAAAGGTAATGCCTGAAGGCATGATAAAATTATTAGTTAAAACATCTCTAGATCATGTTTGTAAGAGACTTTTGCATGAAGAAAGATATTGTTCCACCACAGAGTGCAATTAACATCTGTAAGAAGTATGATCAACACAGTAGAGGGTTTGTGTTTGGTTTTTTGTTGTTTTGGTTTTGGTTTTGGTTTGTTCGTTAGTTTTTGTTTGTTTGCTTGTTTGTTTTAACTGGCTATGTTTCCATGTCCACAAGAAAGTATTACAGGATACAGACTTAGAGATGACTGTTCACGTAACATAATACTTCTAGCAGCTTTTGTTCCAGAAATGTGTTCTTTCACAGAATAGAAGTCTGCTCTACAGTGCTTGGAACATTTTTTAAATCTACATTAAAGCAAAAGAGCATGAGTACAGCACAGGCTGTAACTCAGTCACTTCCTCACTTTGGCAGAAGAGCTACTCTTAAAGAGAGATTTTCTGGATAAACAAACCATCCATCAAAAGGCAACCCGGAAAGTCGTATGCAACGAGATCATTCCAAGCCAGCTCTGGGCAGGGTGGTTCACAGCTTTGAGATCCCTAATCATAAGACCCTTCCAAAAAGCTGTCAGCACTATCCCTGCTAACAGCTAGACTCAGGAACTTTTGTGTTGGTGTCAGCTTCCTCACAACTACTTGTAGGAGACTCCCTGGCACTTTGCTGTATGTCCTGTGCATGGTGAGCACACTGCATGCAGAGGAGTAAACTGTGGTGCAAGGCTGTGGCCTGACTGCCTTAGTTGAAAGCTATGTCCTGGAATCTCTGTACAGGTAATAGTTTGGAATAACCAGAGCTTTCTAAGGAGCAATCCAAACCAGCTATCGAGTTACCTCCTCTATTCTGTCCTAGTTTGAGTGACTTCACCCACTTTCTTGAGCTATATTATTGCAACTCTTTGGAGTCATCATAGATGCCTGAAAGTGGTATGAGCTCAGAATCAACCTTTCCATATTGCTTGGACAGACTCTGGCCTCTCTTGCATCTGATACACTCCAGACTTTGTTGCTGGATTTGCTCTGGTTTCTGATGAAGACCTCAGGTACAGCACCTAGCTGTGCTCTCTCTGCTCTCTTTGCTTTTCTGTCCTGCAGCCCAAAATGAAACCATATGACTCAAACCCTGCCCAATCTCTCCAGCAGGTGGTGAGAACTACTATGAAGCTGTTCCTGAGCCTAAAGAGTGCAGGCACTCATTAGCTGTATATTGGTGTCATCTCACTTCCACATGTTGAAAGGTGAGGGTAAGGCCCAGTTATCACTGATGAACAGAAGGGTGCTGGGGAAGGAGCTTAGGCACTATATCCAAGATGATCTACATCACTTAATTCCTAGCCATTCCCTGGCTTTGTTTTGAACTGTTTCAACTAGTCACCTCCAAGACAAATCTCTAGGAGATTAGTCCTAAACCAGTTTGAGGTAAGCAAGCTGGTACCACCTGGCCTTCAGGACAGCCAAAGTATCATGATTTATTGAGCAGTTTAGACATAACCTCAGGGTCTGCAGTAATGGAGTGAGATCCTTTTTGATTAGTGATACACTTCCCAAGATGAACCCCTTAAAGGTAAGATTTCATATACCACAGACTATTTTCCCAGATAAAATTTAGCAACAGTGATCTTTTTGTCAGGCTTTTTTGGCAACAGCAAAAGGCTTCTAGAAGTCTCTTCACTAAACCAGATTTGAATACCCACCTAAAAACCTGGGAAAATAAATCTAGTTTGTCTGGACAAATATTTCTGCAGATGTATGTGATGAACCTGACAAATGATTAATTAAACAGTGCTTTGTGGAAACGAGGGAAGAAGGAAGGGAGGGATGGGAAGCAAAGAAGCAGAAAACAATGTACAGCCCCTTCCTTGAAGTATGCAACTACTAGTTTGAGTCCTCCTCTTTCTAGCAAAAGATTTAGAGTTCTGATTACTTGCTTCTTGTTTTTGGTTCTATCTCATTTACTGTTGGATCATCCAGGTGCCAAGACCAGGGGTTTATTATATCTCCTAGATTAGGATTAAGGTTTAAGACGCCTTTTACTAGAGTTGCATAATACATAATATTTTTGGTTGTATTCATTTTTGGAAAAACACACAAAATTAACATAAAACACATGTAAGTATGTCAATCCCTTCAGCTTCCCATTTTTTCCCCTCTATAACAGCAAGAGGGCATAATCTAAGAGAGATTGCATGCACACAGAGCTCTCTTAGAGAGACCAATCTTTGCTCAGCCTCCTGATAAAAACACTTAAGATATTCATCCTTAAGCAACATGTATGGTGATTACTTCCAAGTATTTGTAATCAACACAGTACGTAAAGTGATTATCGTGTGCTGAGGTTAGTAACTGGTTTTGACTCGTCTCTGAGGTGCCTTTCACAGACAGGTCTCTCTTGAAATATCAAAGCTGATGTAAATAAGACATTTTAAGTGGTTGTTTTTCTACAGTATTAGTGACCTGTGATTTAGCTGCCTTATCTTATGTAGAAACTGCGTAATAATTACTATCTCAAAGGAAAAAAAAAGTCAAGCTGAGTGGTTCTTACCTCCTCTCCTGAAACTGGAGATACTGGCGTTTGTGTGTTGATGACAATCCCATAAGCATGTGGAACAACAGCGGAGTCCATCTGAGGTTAAAGGACTAGGCTTAGCCACAGTATAAATAGGAAAAGGTGGGAAGTTGGGGAAATTTGGTCAATTGTCAGATGATTAGATTGCATGACATGAGACACTTTTAAATGGACCTTGTGCTTCCTCCATCTCCTTTGTTTTCCGATCATTGATTTCCATCATGTGCATATATGGTGCTTCAGGTCAAGAGATTGTTGAGAACTCCGTGACCATCAGATCATATTGCATATAACAGTATATATACTTCCACAAAATTCTGACAATAACTTCTCTCATCAGTAAAAACATTATATTTCTCCCTGTCTACTAAAATGCCTGCAGGTGGCAACCTGTATTTAGTTGTTATTTCTTGTAATTTAATTGTAGTAAACTTTTTTTTCAAATTCATTGCTAGATTATGACTAGGGGCACACTAGCAGCAACTTGTCTATACCCCAGCTTCACAAAATACTGCTTCTCAGTAAACATAATACATAAGAAAATACTTTTTTTTTTTTTTTTTTCTTGGCCAATCTAAACAAATCTAAGCCTGTGTTGCTCCAGGGGAACATTTTTCCCTGTGCCACCAATAGAGGCTCTTTTGCTTGACTTGGCTTGTTTTTCTGGCATATATGACACATCTTGAAATTTTCCTCAATATCTCTGCTCAGCTGAGCCAATATAAAGCATTTCTGATTCTCTTCTTAAGTTTTTCAGTCCTTAAATGACCTGTATATTCTTATTTTTTTTATAAAAGCAAGAGTGCAAGAATGACCTTTTTTTCCTCTGTCCTTAAACTAAAATTCCATCTGTGTCTGAAAGTCCCTCTTGAACTGGCTGGTGGAGCCATACTTTTCGAAAATGCTTTTGTTATTTCTTAAAAGTCTTATCCTTAACTAGTTCTCGTTGTTTTTGTTCATATTCTGCACAGGCAATTGATGCCTAAAGATCCTTGCAAAACTGTGTAACATTCCAAACCAAAAAATATGGACTAGGAATCACTAGGACTATGTCTAGATGACCAGACCTAGAAGTGCATCTAGGACTGAGGTGACAAAGTTAAAAATCTTTACCAGTTTATGTTTAAATGAAAGCTAGGAATGAGGTCTGAGCAGAAGTTATTATGCTTAAACACCTTTTACTATGAACATCTGGGAGTACATCACTGCCCATCCAGATGGTAAATTGGACAGAGCTTAGATGTCTTCCTTCCTTTACTATACAGGTTTTAAAACCTACAAAAGAAGCAGCAGACCCTGAGTCAGACAGAGAGTAAAGCTGACAGAGCCACTGCAGCAAATGTGAAGCTGATAGCATTAAACTAGTGATGACTTTATTATTTGTTTATTTCTACTGTCTTAACCCTGTTGTCCACACAGATTTGCCATTTGCTCTCACAGATTTACTCTTATCCTATTTTTTCCCACCTACCTAATTCTTCTCACAACTACATTGAGATTTAAGCAACAAGCAGAGCCAATAATAACAATGCTAACAGTGCTAAATATTTGCTACTACATTGCTACAGATTTGCTACAGATTGTTTTCTGTGTACCAAATATATACATATCAATATCAAGCTCTGAGGGAGAAAGAACAGAGTCAGAGATTGGTGTGACAAGGGGGAATCAGAACTTTGCTATGTATTGGACACCAGGAAGTTGTTTCTTTGATATGTTTCTTGTGTTTGGATTCACACAGTTACACTTAAGACTGTCACTAACACATCTATTATTTGAATACAGCTGAAAATGTACTTTGGCCTTGAAAGACAGACTTCAGAAAGTTTCATGTTTAAGTCTACTGATATCTGCATCCTCCCTTGAAAATCAGTCCAAGATGTAAACTCTATCACATACCAATTAGTCAGGACAATGACTCAAGTTCACTAATTCCTAGGTCAGGATTAAGGTGAAGTGACACCAGAGATCCTCCAATTCACTCATTTATTTGATAAGAACAATACTGGTGTGTTAAGAAACAATTTTAGGTGCTAACAATGGTATTGGCATGATAAGAAAATAACTTTTAGATGAATCAACAATAAATTACCAAGACCTCCCAAAATACCAGGTGCTCAAACCTTGCCATATCTAACAGTTTGAACCTTACAATATATAACAGGAAATATAGATACAGAGAGAGATTAAAAAAAGCGTATGAAAGAAAGAAAAGACAGAAAATAAATTAAAAAATATTTCAGCCAGCTGATACATCCAGGTCCCTGGGGGGTTCCTGGGGCTCCACCTGTCTCCCTTATATAGGGAGCCTTGCTCCTCCTCTGGGTGGGCATTTGGACCCTTATGTTAGGTGGCTATCATGCAGTCTGTGCTTCCGGAATCTTCTTGAAATGGCTCAGGGTGGGGAGTGGAGTGGCGGTCATCCACAGTTTGTACTCTCTCTGCCCCCCAGCTACAGGGAAGCCTGGAGCCAGGAAACCATCGCGCCACTCCGCGGGGTCAAAAGTTGTCCCCCGGATTCAACCCAGGGCCAAGCTTCTTTAGTGGTTGTTTGGGACATCAACTCAAATTCTACTGGACCATCATAGGCTGCCGTTTAAAGTTTGTACTCTCATGCTACATATATTATTTGTCACAATGTGTCTTGATTAGTGAACAATTTACCACAAGGAAGAGTACTGTACATAAGACGTAATTTGAATGTTAGTCTATGCTTCTGTAATATATATTCTATTTATCACATATATAATGAAGACAGAGAGAAAGAACATATGTTCAGCCTTTGAAAACCTTTTAAGCTTTATATTATGCTATCACAGTCACTAGCGGTTATTTCATTTGGACTCCACATTGGTCTTTTAACATTAAAGAATCTTTTCAAGATCCTTTTTTAAAGAATCTTTTCAAGATTATTCTCCTCCTACAGCTGAGTGTGAGATTCTAGTATAGATATGTGCTAAAATCACTGAATCAAAAAGTAATTTAATCTGGAAGAGACATCTTGATGTCAAAGGACGTCTCCTTTGATGCAACTCTCTGCTTGAAGCAGAGTCAGCTTAGATCATGTTGTTCAGGACCTTGTCCAGATGAGTTTTAAATACCTCTATTTCTCTATATGACAGAGACAGGTATTTAAACTCTTATTTGGACTTCCTACATAATTTGTCCATTGCTGTAGATGCTGATGTTGTTGGTGGAAGTGTTATGCCTTTGATTGGGAAGAATATTTCAGATGTGTTCACACCACATACATTTGAGCAAAGATGTCTAGCACAGGGTGAATAGATCCTGGCAAAACGGACCTCCCTCATCTCAGATGCTATCTGACAAGGCTGTTTTGACTGGGACATTACACTCTATGTCACTCTCTCCAGGAGGCAGCCACAGCCTTTGTTGCTGAGCAGCAGTTTTTGATGAGGGAGACACTATCTGATGGTGGCATTATATTTTAGACTCAGGATGCTCAAAGTATCTCCATAACTTTAAGGTAGATATGAGAACATAAAAAGCTTTTTGTAGGGAGTTCATTCCTGCCCTACAACAGCAATGTGTCATCATCAGTTCCTTTCTGCCATGGGCAAGAAGTGGCCCTGGGGGGATGTCCACCTCAGGCCAGTTTGGATAGAGAAAGTTCCCTGCCAGGTAACTCAGAGGAAAGAAAAACAAGAGCCTTCTGCCAGCTGCTGATGTCCATGCATGGCTGTGCTCTTGCCTCTCTGAAAGGATTCTATGATTCTAAACAATAAGTGCATCTTTCCACTGTGCATGTAAGACACTTTCCCTTTCCCCGAGATTTCCTAGTGCTTGGGCCTACAACTGAGTGATTTGATAGAGGCATCACTCCCTGATCCTGCAGAACATTGCTGATCAATGAGGAGATTCATGAATGCCATGACCATGTACCTGCCTACTTCTTTTCAGGGCCTTCACCACCATGGTTACCACCATCTGGAGACTAAACCTGTGGTATGTTGCAGAGCTGGGTCCTGGGGTGTCTGAATATGATGAGACACACACCCATCTCTTGAATTCTGGCACCTCTGTGTGCGGCTTGGACTGAGCACAGGGGATCATAATTATATTGTGTAGTTACTTCTCCACCCAAGCTATTGTGCATAATTTGGAAATACTGAAATTCAAGCTTCTTTCTTTGGCTTCAGATGTTTTCTGAATTTGAACCGGTGAAACCATGAGTGTTGATCTCCTCTTGACCCCAGCCAGCATTTCTTTAAATGATATTTAGCACCATTCCACTCAGCAATGGACACAAATGAGACGGCTGTCTCACAATCTAACACAGGAATGTTTTGTAGCATGTTGCCAAGGCTAAGGCATGTTGTTTTGGTCTATAGCATGAAAATCAGGAAGGCCACGCAAGGCCATGAAGTCTGCAAGATGAAGAAGCCAGATCTGCCAAGATTTATTTTTTATATTTTTTATAGGAACAAAACCCTGTCATGCACTGTTTTCCAGTCCATGCTTGCAATTTTTTTTTTTTTTTTTTTTCCACATGGAAGCTGTTTAAGCTCCTGGCCTTTCAACACCACCCTGCAACGGGATCTTGATGGATAAAGAACATATATGTAGCCAGGAAGATCAAAGGCCTAAGACCTGAGTGTGAAATATGGGACATAACAATGCGACAGTGTAGATAACAACACCGTTTGGAATTCTGCAAGGGCCAGGACTCCTTCATATTCAGTGCTCTTTTAATAAGCATAGAAAACACAGACCCTATCCCAAAATTATCTGAGATAAGAGCTGAGAGAGGAGTATGAAAAGACACGGAAATAGAACTATGACACAGTATTATCCAGCATAACAAATGTGTAGTATCTCCCTCATCGTTCATGAGACCGAGGAAAATTTCCTAGAATTAGATTCACAGAGCAGTACACAGAGAACATCCTGTGGGAGACAGTCATGTGGAGGACATTCTTGGAAGACAAGTGAGCATTTCGCACTATCATCAGTGCAGAAGCTCTGGCAAATAAATTAAAAATTTAGTCAACTTGTCTGCTGTGTATGATCTATCCTGGCAGAAAAAAAAAGCATTTCAAAGAAGAGAGCAATAGCCATGTCAGTGGTAAATACAAGACAGAGAGAACACAGAAGAACCAAACCATGAAGGACCAGAAAAATAAATGTTTGTGTTTATGCCATGAAAAAGAACATAAAAAAATTATGTAAAGGGGCTTGGAGAAGACAGGAAATCACTTTCCTGATTTCAAGCGGTTAATTTCAAAATTTAGTGAATGTTAGTCCAGGATACCCTAGCTCCCCTTGTAAGAGCCAATAGTGCAGTGAATTGCTGTCAAAATCCACCATCTAATACCAAGAGTTAACTTATCTGCTTGAACTAACAAATAAATCATCCTACAAGAAGCTCTTTCAATGACTTTTTTTTTGGAATAACTTCCAATAATATTAATGGCATGAGTTCTTTCAACTTGAGTCTTTTGGAAGAGCTCCCAATAAAGTTAATGACACAAAGCTCTTTCAACTAGTGTCTTTTGGAATGTGTCCTTGTAATATTAGTCATTCCCTCAACTCATTCATTATTTTAGCATCTTAGTAATTACACATTCATTTTCCTATATATTGAACTACTTTTCTTTGTAATAAAGTAACACTTTAGGTAACAACCACATTTTGATCTAAACCATATTCAGCATTAATATATGCAGTATTTACAGTCAAGCACAGAGAACAGAATTAGTAAAACAAAAATTTCACTGAAGTGTATATACTGACATTTTCACATGCAGTATATAGTTTAATAACTGACTGTATTATATGATGAATTCAGGTATGCAAAAAATAATGCAAAGAAGACTTATTTATTAATTTACCCAATTGAGTTGTCAAGCTAATTGACATAACAAAATGGTCTGACTTCGTGTGATTACATGGAAAAAAGTTGTCAAAACACAATTTATATTTTTAACTTTTTTTAAAGTGCCTGTCTCTGAAATGCTTACTTTGTTATGAGGTATAGTTATTATTTAATGTACTTTTTCATGCTGCAATGAAGTCGAGTCTCTTGATCTCATCCAGACTGAGCTGGATCTGTGGATTTATGTGGACAATAATAACTTGCCTCTTTACACTCTGTCTAAATTCCAGCTACTGGGAATAGACTATCTGGATTACACTTAGGACTTTAATGAAATACCACCAACCAACGCAGACCTGTTTTCTCTTAACAGTCCCCCATCAGTGTTTTGGGGTTTTTTGTTTTTATTTTTTCCCTTTGGCTAGAAATGCCAGATGTTCAGAAATCTGAAAAAAAAGCAAAGTAAGACATGTGGATGGAAATATACATCCAGGCTGTATTCCATATGTCTTTTTGTGGTTTTTTTTTTTTTTTTTTTGTCTCATCTGTTTCATCCTTCTTTCTCACACAACTGCTGACCTCTAGGAGAAAGAAAAGGGGGAAAAGATACTTCTCATGTATCCTGTTCAGAAGTAAAATAACAGCCTCAGGTGGCTCTTAAATGGAGATAGTAAGAGAAATACCCTTTCTGTCAAACTTCTGAACTGTCAGGGAGTTCCCATAATTGCAGAGACACAGGAACACCAGCTTTGTGACATGTCATGGGAATATAAACCTTAGTAGAAACAAGTGGTGTTGCCAGCACTAGGTTTCCTTGTCATTACACCGTGTCCATTCTTCCTGTACAATCTTTCCACCACCCTCTCTCCTTATTCCTTCCAGAAAGAGCAAAACTGAGTATGATTCCTACATAAACGGAAAGTTGAAGGAAGAAGGCACCATGACATTATCCAGGTATGATTAGTCGTCACTCCACTGCTGGCCTATGGAAAAGCTCACGTGGATATCGTGGATGAGATCAGGAACAGAGGCTTCTCCTTCCTAGTGTTAAGGGCATAAAGGACTTGTGGAGGTGCTATCACCTCCTCTGTTCCCTTCCAAAACCTCAACTGTAGGCAGCTGCTCCTGTCCTATTGCTGGCAAAACAGTCTTGCCTCTGCAAATTTAACTTGATTGAATTTATAGAAAATCAACATAAACATTTAATTACAGATTTGTGTGTTGAGAAACAAGGAAAACAAACCATTAAGCAAACACAGGGAAAACACCCTTTCCCATCCCTTTCCCCAGGCTCAAAGTCAGACACAGCTCTCAATCTCTTCAGTGAGACAACAGGTGGCACAGGAGGTTGGGATCAGTGCATAGTTATTTCTGTCTGTTGCTCCTGGTTTTTGCTCTTATTCCTCTACTCCAGTGTGGGTTCCTCCACAGACCACAGTCTCTTCAGGGATCTACCTGCTCCAGCACAAACTTATCCATGGACTGCAGTCGTCTGGCAAGTAGTACTTCCTTCAAGAGTGCCTCTCCATCCATATCTCCCCTCGGTGTGCCCTTCTGTTTGCCGCCTTCTGTATTTTCATGTCCTGTCCTCTGTCGCCTTTTGTGTTTCCTCACACACCTCTCTTTGGGCTTCCAGCAGCTACTGCCCTTTCTTACATATATCTGAGCAGAGGCACTCTGTGGTCCTTTGACCAACTGAGGTTTTTGTACAGGTTGGGTTGTTGCTGAGTTGGCTGGAACTGGCTGTGATTGTACGGGATGGTTCTTGGCCTCCTGCCACAGAGGTCACTCCTGTAGCCCCCTGCTACCCAAACCTTGCCAGTTATGGCCTTGCCACTTGCCACCTTGCCTTGCCACTACACCTTTCAGGATGGATTTTAGTTTCATTCTGCTCTTTCACACACACACACACACACACACACACACACACACACACTCTCACACTTTTTCTTGCTGAAGCAATTCCCTGCTCACACAGACCTCAGCATACCTGTAGGCACTGAAGTAACCCAAAGGAATGAGCAAACATCCAGACATGGAACTTATTTATGAATGGAAATCTTACACTGTACTCATGTACATTTTATAACCACCTTCTTTTGTCTTCTTCTGTGGAGTCTCTCATACCCTGGGATCCTGCTGTTGCAAGGAAAGAGGGAAGCAGAAAATGCTCACCACTCTATACTGTCCACATGAGACACAAAAGATGGTGTACATACATTCCTAGGACTGTTGAAGAGAAAAATCATTTGAGCTCAAGCACTTGATGGGTTTGTGTACCCAGAGGGAAGAGACTTTCAACCAAGACATCTTTGTGAAAGTCCCTACTAACAGGTAAGCAACTTATCCAGCTCAGAATTTAATGTTTCTTGTATCAGACAAACATTAGTGATAACTATAGGAAGGAAAAAATACACACAAACAGTAAGAGTACTAGTTGCCAAAACCTGAATAGCACTGTAGGAAACACAACTACAAAATAGTCTCTGTTTGAGATTAATGAAAGCTTCTACATTTTTACACAAAAATCAATTTCATTTCCATCTTCCAGGGTAAAAACTGAAATACTAAAAAGTCAAGTGACATGGTAATTTAAGAGGTTCATAGCTCATTCAAGAATAGATACTCTGAAACATCTCTCACATATATGCCTATTAAATGATCTGTCCTTAAAATATGCAAGCTATTAAGCACCAAATACCAGGCCTTTATTTGCTCTTGAAAGGTATCTTTTCACTACCTCAGACTTTAGAGCCGCTGAGAGTCAGACTCCTTTTCTTCATGTCCTCTGTTTGAGGATGTACACACTTGATGGGCTGATCATCAGTTGGTTGTCCAGACATAATGGTTTTTACAAGCTATATTCAACTCTAGTGATGCGGACTTCCGAATAAGATGTTTTATTAGTAGGAAGGGTTGGATTGTTTAGGAACATGGAAAATACACGTAGGGCTTTTAACCACGAGGCCATTGGTTTGGGCTTGGTCCAGCCTGATAAGAAACCAATAACACTGTCTGTATGTTCTCATGCAACTCTTCCAAACAAGCATTTCCTAGGGTAGAAGAGGGAGGTCATTGCTGTTGTTTTTCCTTCTTTTTTCGGCTTTCCCTTCTTCTTTTCAGACTTGAATACTCTGTCTAGTATGATGATCTGCTCCTGCTTTTAGAAGAAATGCAGCAGGATTTTTAATGAGATTTTTTTCTGTAGAAAGAATGTTTCTGCTTCCTACATACATATTGTATATATGAATAGTACTTCACTGTATTATTAGCCAGTTGAATTCACTAAGATATTTAAATGGAGTCCCAGCTGGAAATCGTTCACTGTGAACAGCCCTTTGTCCAGTCCATATGTTCTGGATTTATTTCATGTGGATTCAGGCACCTAGTCAGATCACATAATTTAAGGAAGGGTTTCTCTAAACTATCATCTTGGAAGAGAGAAAAGCAACAACAGAGCATGTATGAAGTTCGTATATGTACCACCTTTTCTGCAATAACAATGCATTTGTGTAATTTTTCTTAATGCATTGAGAACAGGTATAATTTCGGATTATGCTCAGGTGCAGAAAGGCACTCTCAAAGTTCATGCTGGGATTTGAGATGTATTCAGCCAGATTTAGGTTGAGTTTTGATGCCAGAATTCAAAGGAGAAATTAAGGATGTCTACAATATATAGCTGACAGCCCTTGAAAACATCTAATTCTATTAGACTTCCAGTGCAGAGTCCCTAAGCACTGACAATGCAGGATACCATGTACCCTCAGAAGTTTCCCACTCTACACCTGTGAAAACCTGAACTCCAGAAATTTCCTCTAATCAAGGCTAACTTACAGTGATCACAGATGGATCACACAGGTGGAGAGCAAGTTTCATTTGAAAACGCACAAAGAAGGTGGTGGTGGCACTGCCTAAACACTCTTTGAGGCAGAAGAGGTCCTGGGGATCAGGAAGCTTCCTTTCTCTTTGCTGTGCAATCCTGAGTTAGATACCAGTACAAGGATGAACCAATGCTGCACCTTTCTTATTAGCTACACACTCATTACTCAGGAACTCAGATTGTCTCAGATCCCTCTGTAGTGAATTATGCTATAGGGGTCACTGTCTTTATCTCTTCTGTTATTCTGGATAACATTATGGTTTGGTTTTTTTGTAGGTTCTTTTTTTTGGTTTTGTTTTGGTTTGGTTTTTTTTGTTGTTTGTTTGGTTGTTTTTTTGTTTGTTTGTTTGTTTGGGTTTTTTTTGGTTTTTTTTTACATCTATCACACTATGGATGTTGCTTTTTGTTAGTGGTAGGACTTTTTTTTTAATATATACCTAAGGATATTTCATGTTTACTACCACAGTGACGACTATTGTGTACACTCCTTGTTTCTGAAATAAATACCTTACACAGGTCCCGCAGAAAAACTGTTCTCCCTGCTGCTAAACATCATTTAGACCTTCGTTCACCATAACTCACCACTGCTGTGATCTGGGTCCTCCTTAACTTTGAATCTGTTTTTCCCAGCTGATGTACAAAATATCAGCACTCAGGGTGACCAGCTGCTCAAAGTGCTTGTGACTCCTCCAAGTAAAGTATTTGAGGACCAGATTGTCACCAATATCTAGGTCTTCAGTTCCATTTGTTTTCATGGTCGGAAAGTAGCATAGATGTGGTGCTGATGCAAGCTGGTGCTGATCTCTCTTTGTCCAGCTTGTATCTCCATCATGCTCAGTTGCCCTAAAGCAGCTGAGCGTGTCAGCACTACTGCTCTCCTAAGACTATGTGAAGGCATTAGATTTATACTCCACAAAAATGCTGGTAGCATTCAGCTGGCCTCCTTTTGTCATTTTAGCAGCTGAGTGGAGGGGAAGCAGAATGAGGAAGAGAATATAACCCTTAGTGTTCGAGCAGTCAAGTGAATGGGGTGTGTGTTACTGGCAACTGTAGCCAACAATAGGGTACTGTTGATGTTACCAGAGTCTGTGATATTTGCAGAGATCTGAAAATGACATTTTATTTTCAGCAGCAGAAACACATAATTTGAATTGTTTGTACTTTCCCACATAGTAAATATTGCTGATACAAACAGGAAATTATCGGCTTCTCATGGGATTTGCAACTGTTAGTAGCTGAGCATTGAAATAAATTTGCTTGTGTGCTTTCCAGCATTGGTGGTGCACTGCTGGCACCCTGTGCAGCTGTGGGAAAGCTGGGGTGGGCTTGAACTGGGCATGGGAGAACGGCATCAAAAGCCCCGTCTGTGTAGCAGCCTTAAGCTATTTTATAACCCAGCTCGGGCACTGCTTTACACAACTGTAATCTGTGTCTGTACCTGTCATGGCTTGGTCACAGACCCTGAGGCTGTATTTGAGCCATATTTTAGCCCTGATCACAGTACTGAATGGTTATCACGTTATAGAGCATTACTTCCATTTGCAAAAACATTCAACTCTAGTTGTTCAGACTGATAGCTGCTTATACTTGAGGTAATATATATATCATGCTTCAGATGCTCTTTATTCATTTGAGTCTTCACCACCTCTATCCTCATATGGAAGTACATTTTTGAGTATACAACAGGTAAAAACCCTTGCCAAATTACATTTTGCAGCTGGAACTGGTTGACCACACTGACTTCTCAGAACTGTTGTCAGTTGTTCTCAATCGTAAAATAATCTCCAACACACGTAAGGAGATAGGAATGGCCCTGACAGTGTCTCTCTAGCACAGTACCTTGCCCTAACAGTGGCCATGTGCAGAAATGGAAGGAAGAGAAAAACCAAGGTGAGTCATTGCCAATTCCTAAAATCCTTCCTACAGTGAAGGCATCAAAGCTGTACATGTTATTTATTGAAGATGTAGGCGAACAATGGATTTAAACAATGACACAAAGATGCTTTCTGTACAGTTTGGTGTTCCCTTCCTAATATTTCCTAATATTCAATATGATTTTTGAGCACTAAGTTAGTGCTTTCACAGTGCTCTCTAGCTTAACCCTAAGAACTTTTCCCAGAAAATATAAACTCATTTTATATGCAATCACCTTTATACATGTGATATTAGGACTGGTTTTCCAAATAGTTTCCCACATTACTTTGCACTTATCTGAACTGAATTCCACTTGCTGGTTTACTGCTCAGTTGCTTAAGGTACTTCTGTATTTCTTTACAGTTTGCCTTTGCTTACACTACCTTGAATGACTTCATAACATCAGAGGCTTCACCATTGCAGTGTTGGCTCTCTTTGCCAGGCTGTTACAAGTGTCTGGAACTGCACATGCATGACCCAACTTTTGTTGGCTCTGAGACTGTTACACTCTTTGGATAAAGGAGGTTGCTCAAACAGATCAGATACCTGGAAGAACTTTACCTATAGGGAGAGGCCATCCCCTCACTACTTGTTCCCTGTGAACTAGACCAATAGACTTGCACTCTTCTTGATATAGAAGATTAAATGCTTCCCATATACCCATATGTTTGTGTGGGGTTTTCAGTTTAATTTTATTTCATTTTTAATAATAGTTACATGTTACATATTTCTGTTTTCAGTGCTGAAATTTTCTTGAAAAGTTCCTGTCCCCCCACAGGTGGTTGCTCCTCCAGTTCAACTTTTTCCAAGGCTGTAATATCTATGCTTGGCAGGTGGTAGGGCTTTGTTCTTGAGCTTTTTGTTTGTTTGTGTGGGTGGGTTTGTTTGTTTGTTTTTTTAACCTAGATCGTTGTAGAGACCTAGCACACCCCTGTGATGTTTCCTGAGCACAATGTAGGGTGAACTACAACTGGGAGTGGGAACAGGTGACAGAAGGGGATGGGACTTTTCAGAACTTAATTTTGTTACTAGATAAAATGGAACGTGTAACCACCACTCTAAGAAAAATGTAGATTAGGTACTATTTCTTGTAGAAGTTGGGCTCAAGCAATGGTAATCTGAAGCTTCAGCATTCAGACACTCCCAAAGTTTCTTAGGCCAAGAGTTCTTGACTTTCAAGATTTCACAGAGGATTTTGGCATATCAGCATATTGTGCAGCTCTGGCTCCCATGTCGCAAATTCCATTTTTTATTTAAGTGTCTCTTTGATTTTCAGCATTGTTTTATGAAATTCTTAACCAACAGAAATTTTCACAGAAAGCTGAGTGACTCACTGGACCACAATGGAAAGATCTACAACTTCCTGCCCTGAGCAGCACTGCTGGAGAGTTGCCTGTGATTCTTACTGGGCGTGGTCCCACATTCACCAAAGGTTCTGCTAGAATTGTAAAAAGTGGCAAGTCATCTTGGGTGCACGGACCCAGCCAAAGGCAGGACGGAGGAAGCTGAGGCTCAGCTGGTGTTGAGTCAGGCTGACTTCACTTTCACCAGTAGTGCAGTCCTGTTTTGCACCAGCTGACAGTCCCATCACAGGTATCAGACTGCAGACCAAAATGCAATAAGATCAGAAGCAATCACTGTAAGACACTGCTTTGTGCAGGACTGGGGGGCTCAGCAATGGATGTGCAGAGGTAGCATGGAAGGAATTAGACAGCAGGGACAAAAAGCAAAAACCTCAACTAGGCAAAACGACAGTCACATGAAATTATCAAGATAATATATCTGCATATTGCTGAGGTTTACTTTCTTTTGTTGAGCAGCAGTTTGCTTTATAAAAATGTTGTTCGGCAGGCAGGAATATTCAGTCTCGCTTAGTGATTTCATTCTTTGCAGGGACAGATAATTCTGTCTGCCTTTTTCAAATTCATTTTCTATTTAGTATGGAAACAGTCACCCTGGATCTGGGTTAATCCATCTTCTGGTTGGACATGATGACGATCTGAATGAACTGAAAGGAAAAAAAAAAAAGACAGATTGCAACGGGCACAAATTGCAACGGGCATGTAACAAGCCCCTCTTCTTTCTGCTAAATCTCTGTTAATAACGTGTGAAGGAGTGACAACAAAGAGCTTCTGTCCTCTTTATAAAAGACCCTTAAGGGTAGAGGCAGGCTGTAAGAAACTATTCTTTTGCTAATGATAGCTGAATAACTGAGAAATCTCAGTGTTAAAAACCCACGACAAGGGTCTTGTACATGGAAAGGAAGTATTTCCTTGGATGACTTTCTAATGACTATCAAACATTTGCAGCCCTCAGACAAAAGGAAGCATTGTAATGACAAAGCACAAGCAACCTAGTGCTGGTACCGTGGTTGCATCTGCCGGTTGGGTAGCTGTGAGCTGGAAGCACTCGAGTGGTCCCACAAATTAAGAATTGATTCCAGATTCTGAATTAATTTCTTTCTTTCTTTCTTTCTTTCTTTCTTTCTTTCTTTCTTTCTTTCTTTCTTTCTTTCTTTCTTTCTTTCTTTCTTTCTTTCTTTCTTTCTTTCTTTCTTTCTTTCTTTCTTTCTTTCTTTCTTTCTTTCTTTCTTTCTTTCTTTCTTTCTTTCTTTCTTTCTTTCTTTCTTTCTTTCTTTCTTTCTTTCTTTCTTTCTTTCTTTCTTTCTTTCTTTCTTTCTTTCTTTCTTTCTTTCTTTCTTTCTTTCTTTCTTTCTTTCTTTCTTTCTTTCTTTCTTTCTTTCTTTCTTTCTTTCTTTCTTTCTTTCTTTCTTTCTTTCTTTCTTTCTTTCTTTCTTTCTTTCTTTCTTTCTTTCTTTCTTTCTTTCTTTCTTTCTTTCTTTCTTTCTTTCTTTCTTTCTTTCTTTCTTTCTTTCTTTCTTTCTTTCTTTCTTTCTTTCTTTCTTTCTTTCTTTCTTTCTTTCTTTCTTTCTTTCTTTCTTTCTTTCTTTCTTTCTTTCTTTCTTTCTTTCTTTCTTTCTTTCTTTCTTTCTTTCTTTCTTTCTTTCTTTCTTTCTTTCTTTCTTTCTTTCTTTCTTTCTTTCTTTCTTTCTTTCTTTCTTTCTTTCTTTCTTTCTTTCTTTCTTTCTTTCTTTCTTTCTTTCTTTCTTTCTTTCTTTCTTTCTTTCTTTCTTTCTTTCTTTCTTTCTTTCTTTCTTTCTTTCTTTCTTTCTTTCTTTCTTTCTTTCTTTCTTTCTTTCTTTCTTTCTTTCTTTCTTTCTTTCTTTCTTTCTTTCTTTCTTTCTTTCTTTCTTTCTTTCTTTCTTTCTTTCTTTCTTTCTTTCTTTCTTTCTTTCTTTCTTTCTTTCTTTCTTTCTTTCTTTCTTTCTTTCTTTCTTTCTTTCTTTCTTTCTTTCTTTCTTTCTTTCCTCCTTTCCTCCTTTCCTCCTTTCCTCCTTTCCTCCTTTCCTCCTTTCCTCCTTTCCTCCTTTCCTTCCTCCTTTCTTTCTTTCCTCCTTCCTTTCTTCCTTTCTTCCTTTCCTCCTTTCCTTCCTTTCTCTCTTTTTCCTGAGTTATATAAAAGTCTTTTTCATACCGGTAAAGTTGTTCATTTTTCAAGACCCTTAGTTTTCTATGTCACCATAACTCTTTCCTTAGCTCAGACCATACTCATTAATATGTGTGCTATATGTAAAACTTAGCGGCTTGAAGAATACCCTTGTTCAGGCATAGCTATACATTTTCTATGTGACTTAAAGATTTATGTAATTTCCTGTGTTTTGACATGTATTCATAGTTTACAAATAGGAACTTGGTCCTGGGCACCTATCATTTACGCTTTCAGAAAAATCCACAAGACCCCCTGACCTCTCTCAATGCAATTGTAACTTTTTTTTTTTTTCTCAAATGCAAGGCAGAAAAAGAACAAAAGAGTTAATGGTTCGATAACTACATCATGTATAACAAAGCAACCTCATCCCATAGTCCATAACTGGACTCTCATAATAGTAATTTTTTTTTATTGTAGTCGTACTTTGGCAATAAAGTGGATAATTAACAGCAAAATAATAAGAAGGAGAGTATTCAGGCAGCTCATCTTACAAGCTAGACTCAAACAGGTGTTACACAATTTTTTTCAACACTGGGGTAGCGACAAAGGACTGATTTTTGGAGGTGGAACTTCTATAACAACAAGAGACAGAAATGAGATAGTGTAGAAGTATGTAAACATGTAATAGGGCAATAAGAGTGTGTTTGTTAACTGGAGCTTGCCAAATTGTATCCCCAAAAATACTTCTTGCTGAAAGCTATGCTCATGTTAAGATTTCTTTTTGTTTGGTTGTTTTGTTTTGTTTTGTTTTGTTTTGTTTTGTTTTTCCCTAGCATAACTCTGTTAGGAAGACTGTGAACAAAATTGTGGATCTGGTCTATAATTGAAAGTTTTTCTGTCAGTATGATGCCTCAGCTGAGCTGGGGAAAAAATCACACACCCTAAACTCATATATCTGTCTACACAAAATGCAGCTCTAAGTTTGGCTTAGAGTCATTAAAGTAGGTGTGGTAGATACACTGGTGGAAATACTCCTTTAGTATCTTGTTTTGCTAAAATAGCTCTGCCAGCAGAGCAAATTCGCAGAATCTCTTTAGTGCAGAGAAACAAGTATATAATACAGCTAATTATGAAGCATTCACTGGAGGAAAAGTGAGTGTAGACTCTAGTACTAATCATGGATGTATGCCTTGAAAAGTGACATGCCTGAAAGCCCTAAGGAGTTCCAGTGAATACTAAATTATCTTTGAGCTCCTCACATACTCTTGTGATTAAAAGGGTTAATGCAAGCCTTGACTGTATGGACTGTGAACGACAAAATTAGAGAGGATTGGCATCAGGCACTAAAGAAACTATGAAGTTCTACCAGAGACAGGATAATGTTTCACAGTAAGGTTGATTAATTATAACAATAACCTAACAAAGGATGTGATGCTATCTACATAATTCAAAATATGCATATAAGAACAGTTGATTTGACCCAAAATATGTATTCTTGGTTAAAAAAATAATAAAATAAATTACCTTATTGTGGAAGTCAAACCGGTGTGCTCCTTGCATCTAGCCTTAGAAATGGAACTAGTGCCAGCACAGGAGATCTGAACTACTTGCTTTTCAGGCTTAAAGGTACCTCTTAGAATATTCAAAAAATCCAGTAAGGGGTGAGATATATCTGCCTTAATCATAGTTGGCTAAAAATTAAATATCTTAGTCTGAGTTATCCATTCAAGTTTCCCAGTATGATCATTAGAGAGAAATAAGCATCAGAAGAGGACTGTTTATCTCAGCTGAAACGGTACATCTAAAACAGAGTAGATACATTGCTCTCTGGAGGCGACTTTTCCTTTTACTGTGAAGGGAACCTGAAGAACTAGCCTCCAATTTTTAGGCAACTTCATTAAGGCACAGCAAAGGACTTCAATGTTTTGTATCTTATACGTACTTTGCTTTTAAATATTTACATTTCTTATAGGATACAAGATTTTATGCTCTCATCAATAAGGAAGATACAAAAAGATATATTTTTCATAGTAACTTGCACTGATTGCTACCATTCACCTCCCACTGCAGCACTATCTACATCACGAACTTACATTCATAGTTTTGTCTCACAGTGACAGAGACACTGGGGATTAAAGGCTTGATTTAAATCCCATTAAAATGGGAGAGACTTGCTTTGACTTTAATGGGATTTAGATTGAGTGCAGAGGAGCCTGAATGTTGAACTGCTGTCAGGTTTGAAGTACAGGGGGTATTAAAGGGCAAACTAATAATGCTTCTGTTAAGTACCCATTTCTTCAGAGAGACTTGCCAAACTGGTCATTCAGTCTCATTCAGGATGACTAAAGTAACTCAGTAAGCAATAAACAAAATTATTACTATAATTACTAGTTGTCTTCATGTCTTCTAATTTTTGTTACCTTCAAATAAAGTTAAATAGTGTTTAAGACATGATGTGTTTACTAGATGCTATTAACAATTTATTTTATAAGGTACTTTTTGCCATCTGATTCTGTCTTCTACTGATGCATTCTTTGATAAATTTACAGGCCAATGAAAACATATAGGGCCATATTAAGCCTACCAGTAGTGGTACCTAAGTGATTCCTGAGGGCTATGAAAACCTATATACCTGGAAAGTCCTTAGAGACATGCACAAAATGAAGAAAAACTCATTTGTAGTTGATAGGTGATTATGTTCCACTGAGACTACGGACAAGATAGAGTTCAGTTCTTTATGTGCCTAGAGCAGGGACATGGCCCTCATGAAATGGTTGGGAAGTGAGAGCTTTGGTTTTCAAGCTCATTTTCTAAAGAGCTTTGAATCCACAGTTGCTATTTGATATAAATACTGCCAAAGTAAAGGTGCAGGGACAGTGTTACTTGGCTGTTAAAGTGGAATCACTGTGCAGGGATGAAGGTAAGAGGTAATGGCATGATAGTTAAGTTGAACCATGGGTTATTTCCTAGTTCTCTAGTGGCAGAGATGGTTCAGCATCCAAACTGCTTAGCATTAGCCCATCTGTAGAGATACCTCTTGGAGAGAGCTAGTATGAGCAATCCAAAACAAGTCTAGGAAAGCTAACAAACAGCAATAAAGCCATAAAAGGCTTTCATGAAGGTATCTAGTGTTTGAGTCCACTCTGTTTCTCTCTGCTTAGTATTATAGATGTACCCATCTTCTACATTCAGGCACATAAACTAAAAGTGTCTGTAACTATTCACTAGAATGGAGTGGCCTACATCCATACAGCTGAGTTTCTCTAGCCGTCATCTGATGTGGTTGCACTATGTGTGTATGGAGTGGTCCTCAGCCCATGGTATCATCTGGTAAGTGTTTGGAAGAATCCTTATTTCCATGGGCCAAAAAAGAAGTGAGGACCTACTATTAATTTAGAAATTTACAATTACTAAGTATTGTGTGGGGTTTAGTCCTATTCTTGGAGGAGACAATGAACAACTAGTCTTTTTGTGATATTCCACTAGTGTGAAAGAAAACACAAAATGTGCTGCAAATGGGACATGTTATCAGTGAACCTTTTGTGCAGTTGGTCTCTAGTCATGTTGCAATCAAATCCAGGTGATGTAGACAGAAGATCAGGTTATTATTCAGAATTTCCACAATGAATCTTGCATGAATATTCACAGTTTTCTTAAAACTTCCATAATTGATTTTCTAGGCAGAAAATGAAGCCATGTGGAAGCAAAACCCATGTGGGGGTTGGACTAGATGACCTTTGGAGGTCCCTTCCAGCCCAGACATTCTGTGATTCTATGAAAATGGCTGGTGAAAACGATGTGTATTTTCCAGGAATTCTAAGGAACACTAAAAATCTACCAGTCTTCTCTGTTGTCTACCTGGACCAGACGAAAGCTGTGTCATGTATAGCCTGCAAAGCAATATTCCTCTGCCATGCAGTAAGAATGGTGGCTGCTTGCCTGTGGATTGCTCTGTGACCCTGTTGAGTGACCAGATGCGAGTATAGACAGAGCATTGCTGGCTTTACCAATGTGGTGATGAGTGTATAGTTCTCCTTGGTTGCAGGCTAGATTTTCCTCAGACTTTTCACATGGTGTTCTGGAGCGATGTGCACAATATATGTATTGACTACATTTGGGATCAGGGACTGAACAAATCCATTATACTGTCAAATCATGTTAATTATTCTGTTTAAAAGAGTCTAAAGAACCTGTTTACCAAGAAGACACAATGCTCTCTCCAGTTCTTGTTAAAGACTTAAAGAACCCATATGTGCAGTTATAGGTTTGAAATTTAAGACATGCTTTATTGTTAATTTTAGGTTAGAGTTGCAAAAAGAGAATACATGGTATTAGAAATTAAGTTAAATTTAAATATTTTTGTAGAGGCCCAAGATGCTAAGACCACCAGACAGATTTTTAGAAAGTCTTCTAAGTGCAGAACAAAGAGGTGTGAGTACAATGGAAGAAATCCCAGAGCTGCAAAACAATCTTTCAGGTAGACTCGGTGTTATTTACAGTTAGTTTGAAGAAAAGTATAAAACTTTGTCCACATCAGTTTTTGATTTATGGGGATCTTTGTCATCTGTAGTACATCCGTAATGTGTCTTTGCTGTGTATGCCATGCTAAAAATCTGAATTTAGAACTAATTCCTAGCCTGCTTCACAATTGCAGTTTTGTGGATTTCTGCTCTTTTTCAGATATAATAAGAAATACAAATAGCTATCCAAAATAATTTGATTTCTCAGTTAAATGCTTCTGACAACTGACTTGCAGTGACCTCACCCTCCTTGTTCTAAATAAAGACTAGATGCTATTTAGTCACAGAATAGATGCTATTTAGTCACAGAAAGCAAATCCAGCTTTTTCATGATCACTTTTGTAATGTGTTGATGAAGCATTCTATTTATGATGAAGAAAGATTTTATTGGAGCTTTTTCTTTATATTCTTTATATTTTCTTGCATAATTTAGCAAGAAAATGAAACTGTGAATGCTCTCAGTGCTCATGCTAGCTGGTGACTGCCTCATGTCAAATGCAGACTTTGGAGTAGGAATAAGAGTCCTACATTTCTGAGTGTCCTAATTGCTGGAGAAGAGTAATCAGTTTTATGCTTGTTCTCCAGAGTAATCAAACTTGGCTGCACTTTTAATTTGTGTATAGTGGCACACATGAACAGCAGTAATGGATAATCTTTGCCCCTTGACACCAGCAGCCTGAATTCTGATGTCTGGTACACTTTTTAGAGGTGAGAAAAGGCAAACTGACATTTGAAAACAGTCACCTCCTGCCCTACACACACACTTTTTAGAAGGTACTATATCTGTTGAGTTACTCTATAAAGGGTTAGAAGGAAACAAGACAGTGAGTAAGCTTTTTTGAATAGTAAATAACCTTTTTTGAATAGCAAATACCTTGGGTTTGAATTTTACAAGGAAGATGGTCAAGACTGCTGTTATTCATCACTGAGTTTATGCCTTAGAAGTGTGATATGTGTGCTCAGAGTCTACCTGCCAGACAGGACGTCTTGGAAAACAGGCATATTTTAAAATCCTACTTATGTATAAACATGAGATATGTGTTCAGCTGCTCAGCTGTGCCAAAATGGTAGCAATCTTGTGTGTGCTTAGAAGTAGACTATCATAGGAGTTTCACTTGTCCAGATGTGGGATTGTATCCAAAATGTCACTATGAATGTAAACTTGTTGGGATGGTGATGAATAAATGATGGGGGGGGTGAGGTAGGAGATGACCCAAAGACCTCAGGCAGATTTCTCACCACGCATCACACCAAGAACATCAACTATGACACAAAAATAGAGACACTGAGGAGAGAAGGCAGAGTGAGTGCAGGACATCTCAAATCATTCTAGTCACCAGTGTCTAGGCAACTGAAAACCACCACCTGGGCTTTAGCGTGGTTGATACCTGATTAAAGTACCCCTTAATGTATCTGTTTTGCTCCTAATTTCTAGCATAGCTCAAACTCAGATTACCAAGTTATGTTACGTGTACAAAACCATGGATCTAGATTCGGCCCTTAGCCATTGGTCTTGTAAGATATTTTCACAGCTTCTTAAGACAAATGTTTTAAAAAACCCTGATTTTAATCCAATTATTCCTGTGTCTAAAATGATTCATGTTCTCAAGTCTTTCTACAACAAAACATATTCCTAGTCTGACTTGTTCTTCCTCTTTCAATTTTTCTTTTAAGTATCCTAGATGAGAGTTGACACTAGAACCAGGAATCCAGACACATTGACATCAAAAGCAATTGTAATATGTATGTGGCAATAAGGGTGGGGGGCAGAGTGGAAGGAAGAGGAGCACTTTGAAGATGTCATGATAACTCTGGCATGTTTAGATTCAGTAAGTAGGTGTGCCCTTTTCTGTATCCTGCTCATCTGCAAACTAGGATGTTTGAAGAGAGGGAAAAATGAAATGTTATTTCCAGTAAAGGGGAGGAGACCTAACAATGGCAAAATCATTATGAAAAAACAAACATTGGAGAGAACACTATAAATTTTAGCCAAGGAATAACTGAATAAAAACCCCTGTACATATTTGAAATAATGAGGAAAATTCCTGCATTTAGTTATTTTCCAAAGCACTGATGCTTATCATTTATCTATGGCTGAATTTTATAAAAGCTGTTACAATAAATATAAGGTTGGAATGAAACAATATTTTCCCCTATCAGTTAGTGTATTTGTCAGAAATTTAACTTATATTTGTAAATACAAAATCTGGCAGGTTGTTGTTTAGTTGGTAACAGATCAAAAACCTGCCCATCTCATGAGATTTTGGCAGAGGCATCTCACAGGGCCCACGTGCTGAAATGGCCTCTGGTGTATCACAGAACCAAACCCAGGGGGACCAGTGAGTAAGTGTCCCCCAACCTTTGCCTGTCATGACAATTTTCATAGTCCTAATAAACTGTAACCCAGACCACAAACAAGGGTTTGATAAAGACTCTATATCAAGTCTGATAAGGATATGTAAGATAAATGGCTGTTTCCCAAGTGGATCTCAACTACAATGTTAGCATTGATTGGTCAGCAGGACACACCAATTAGCAACACATTTTTAGTAATAGGTCAGTGCCACATTAAAGGCCAGGAGCTGTGAATCTGCACAATGACAAGGCCCACCTGTAACTGCTGAGAGTTTCTCCCAGCTCTACTATTCTTCAAATCTTTAAAGCCTACTGGCAGGGTGAGGACAGTCAGAAGTCACCATAATCATTGCTGGAGGCATTGTGCACTTAGCTCCAGCAGTACGGATATCCAGTAGGACCACAAAGAGGGGACACAACTAGTTCAAGACCAGTTAGTATTTCTAAAAATAATTTTTAGTTTGTAGATGTTTTCAGAGTTTTATCTACACAAAAAGAAAGAAAAAAGTGATTCTACTTTTTTTTTTTTTTTTTTCCTGAATGTTGATAATCCAGATCATGAACTTCAATATATTACCGTTGTCTGAGATGATCTCAACTCCTGCCACTCATCTAGACTAAAATCTATGTTTGGAATTATTTTCCATAACCTTTCATTCTTCCAGGTGAATGAATATTGAGATATTTAATAGACAATGAAACAGCATCAAAAAGAGACACTGAAAGTATCAGAACACCCCAGGTGCCTAGAGGTACATAGGTATTTGAAACATCAAAATGGGTTTTAAACTCTATGTTAAATTATTGCACACATATATATATGCATATAAATTCGTGTGTTGGAGGTGGTGGTTCTGGGGTATAACTTGAAAAATATTTAATTTGGTTGGTGCCAGATCAACCTTTTCTCATTTTACTATAAGTATTGCCAATTTGAGGTTGGGCTGAAAACAGACATTAATTATAAAAACAGACCATTAATTGGTCTGTTTCCCTCCAGCTGTTCGTTACCACCTTTATGCTATTGCCTTAATGCCCTGTATCCAGCCAGTAAAGTGATTTGTGACTACTCCTTAACTCAATTCAGGCAAAATTACTTGGCCTGGTTTCTCTGGTTTAAGCAATTTACCCGGTTTGCTTTGTCTGAAGTGGATTAGGAAACACTAATATAAACTGTTCTTCTAGCAGGACTGTAGAAATGCTAAAGTCTTTGGCAGTGCCTTCTGTAGCAAGCCCTCACTCAAAGGCACAGGGCAGGACAGTGATCTCCAGGGACAACTCCTCAAAGCACAAGAGGACCATCCAGATGTGCAGGAAACAGCATGTGTGGCAGGTGGCCAGCTTGGCTGAACAGGGAGCTCCTGACTGGGCTCAAACACAAAAGGAAAGTGGAAGCGGGGGATTGACTAAGGAGGAGTATGGAAAGCATTGCTTGAGCTTGAAGGGATGAAGTTAGGAAAATCAAAGTCTAGATGAAGTTTAAACTGATGAGTGATAGGAAAAACAACAAGAACTTATAGAAGTAGATTGGGAGGAAGACCAATGAAAATGCAGATCAGCTGCTGAATGAGATTGATGACTTGATGAAGGATGTAGAAAAGACAGACTGACTCAGTGCCTGCTTTGCCTTGATCCTTAAACAATGTCTGCTTTCAAGCTTCCAGAAGCTCTGTGGCAGAGTTTAGAGGAGACAAACATTACCCATGGTAGAGGGTGCTGGAATTAGAGACCACTTAACCAAATTGGACACACAAGACCATGGGACTGGACAGAATGCATGGAAGATTGTTGACAGAGCTAGTTTATGTCATTGTGGTGCTCCTTAGCATCATCTCTGAAAGATGATAGAGAGTGTGAGAGGTTCCGGGACACGTGAAAAAGACAAATGCTTTGTACATCTTCAGAAAGTGCAAAAAAAGAGGATCTGGGAGGCTACAAGCCAGTCAGTCTCACCTCAGTCTGTGGGAAAGTTACAGAGTAAATCCTAGTGGAGACAATTTCCAGGCACATGGAGGACAAGAATGTGTTTTACTGAGAGTAAAGCATGCCTAATGAAATCCCATTGCCTTCTATGGTAAAATGACTGGCTGTGTGGACAAAGGGAGAGCAAGGTGTCCACAAGTTCTGAAAAAAGTGGAAGTGATCTCTGGAGGTACTGACATGTAGATAAGAGGTACCTAAAAAAGTATACATCATATACCTTTTCTAAAACCTATTAAGGCTTTTTCTTTCTTTCTTTCTTTTTTTTTTTCTTTTTTTTTTTTTTTCTTTAATACACCAAATATTTTGATCGATAGATTTCAGGTATCAGAAAATATTAGATGTGCTAGTTTGCTAAATTTATTATTTGGAGATGAGTAAGTCCTTATGCTTCTCTTTATTCTCCATTTGTCTTATCATCTAATTGTCAAATCATCCTGGTAGTTAGTTATCACTATAAGTATTCTTTTCTAAGGATCTTGGAGTTTCTGTATCTGCATATCCTTTTTTAAACATAAAACATGACAGGTTTAACAAAAGCTGTGGTTTTATCACTTTAACTCCTGAACGGAGCAAATTTGAGGCATACCTCACAATAGCTGAAGGTGTCAGAAGTAAAATACAGACATGTTTCAAAAAATACTACAGCATTTAAAAATAGTATGCAGTGTTTGATTTTAGTTTTGCCATTTTTGTATGATTTTAAACTTACGCCCATGTAAGTTTAATAGTTTTGTAAGTTTAAACTTACACCTTCGCTGGACAGGAGGAGTGGAAGGTGAAGTCATTGCTGCATTTGGCAGAGAAGCCATTGCTACTGGAATAGCGTGTCCAGTTCTAGTGCTCAGAATTCATGATGGATGTGAGTAATTTGGAGAAGGGTCAAAGAAAAGCCATGGGAATATTAAAGACCTGGAAAATCTCCAGGAATACAATCTACTTAGCTTATCAACATGATGACTCAAGGATAACTGCTCACGGTACACAAAAGCAGGACAAATAGTAAAGAGCTGTTCAGTCCAGCAGCCAGAGGTCTGACAAGCTCCTCTGTCAAAAAGGTGAAGCTAAAAATCCAAACAAAAGCCAAACCACTTTATTTATTAACAATATATAAAATTAGTGACCAAATGCACTCACTGAAAAAGTGTGGCATCACTGGTAGTTTTTAAATCTAGATTGGACTTCTCTCTGAAGATAAGTTTTAATTTTCAACCCTGTGAGCCTCCGTGGACTCTGCCATTGGTGGGATCAGACTGGATAACAGTATTTGAGCTCTTTGGCCCTTTATCTATGACTGTATGGATATGTTCATTTTTCACTGTGCTCTGAGAGAGCTGATATCTGCATCTATATTGCATAGCATAAGAATGATGCTACCTTAGATTTGATAAGCAGTACAGCAGTGTTCTGGTGATGAGCTCAGGCTAACAAACCATGTCACACACAAGGGCCAGTCAATCATCTGTGGTGACGTGACTATGCTGCTTCCCTTTGTAGAGCTGGCTCTACACAAACCAGGGTTGTGCAGCTGTTTGATGTATGTACAGTTCAATATAGACCCTAAGCAAGTACACTTTCATGTACTAGGAAAAATGTTTGCAATAAAGTGTTTATCTCTTTAATGAAGGTAAAGTCATTACTGTAAGTTGCATTGTGGTATTTGAAACTGTTTTATGTATCTAGACACTAGTGAGAGCCAAGACATTACAGGGTGTCTGGTTCCTTTAAGATATTAGCCACACTATGACACACTATTCCTGGTTTTCTTAGCTGTTTTTTGGCTCTGATGTGTATGATGTTCCTCCTTGTATCATCTAACAAGAAATATTGCACAGAGGTTTTATTGTGACATTATTTATACTGAGAAGAGGAAATAGATGACAAGAAAATGGATAACTCTTCTGTGAAAAATTGTGAAATAATAAAAATCTAATGGAGACCTTTTCACAGTTGTTTGTAACTGTTTATCATCTCAGTCAGTAGGTGAGTCATTGCACCAGAACCTCTCTCACTCTATTTACTCCAAATAAATATTTGCAACGTGCAAGTAATTATTTGCATTACTGGATCTCATCCTTGGAATTTTCCAGGCACATTCTCTGATTCTATGATAACTGTGGGCTAGGGGTATATGTTATATGTTCTACCTTATACAAAGGTTTCCTAGATATTACAGTTATTTTGTCCTTTACAACATCTTTCTAAAAAGCTTTCCCCAAATAACCCCAGTATATAAATACGTAATGGAAACTCAGGATTAAAATCACTGCTCCTTTGCCAAATGCAGCTGTAGAATTACTTTAATAACCTGAAAAATAAAAAAAAATAATTACTCAAAAAGTAGAGAAGAGAGAAGACTGAGGATATGTATAAAACCAGTGAAAGCATACATGGATTAAATCAAGGAAGGCTAAGGGAGCAATCTGCATCTAAATTTCAGGTGCCTCATAAATCAATCTTCCTAAAGCAGGTGCTTCTGTCTCTGTCTACAGCAGTTTGGTTCAGAACGGTAGGGTGGGTTTTTAAATAAACCCCCTGATCTTCTTTGCTTGCTGGGATTTGGTTTGGTCTTGGAACAATTTCCGTGATTTCAAAGTAGATCAATTGAGGAAGAAACTAAACCCATCTCCATTTGCAGAGTCTTCCGATGTCTGACGGGGATATTAGTGTGTGAACCTATGGAGTCCACACCATCACATGGTGCTCAATGTGTATCTAACAGACATATGGCAATAAAATGCCACTGAGAAACCCTGTGGCACCCCGAAGTGGGTTTTATGCTATATTAAGGGCCACGTGCCAGGACTGCAAGGGTTGCCATGCCTTTTAAACCCTGAGGACCATGAGCTACAGGATATAATCTACACAGCAACTAGCTGCATCAAAAACTCTTCTCTGTGTCTTTTTTTCTTCCAGAAAGTCTTTCTGTTATAGTTTCAGCAACTGAGTGAGCTACCCATGTAGCAGCCCATTGAATGTATTTCCAAGGTCACTTCCTTTCCCTGAATACAGCTCCTTTGAACGCTACTCAGGTCAAGCACTGTGGATCCTGTCCTTTACACACAAGATGTTTCTTCAGGCCCAGAACCTCTAGTCAACCATGCTCAAAGCAATAGTCATGACAAAGACACCAAATCTACTTGTGTGCTTCAGAGAAAGGGACATGCCAGAGGACAAATCTTTAAAATAAATGTTCTTCTTAGATAGCCACTGCACCCACAGGATTAAGTCTCCATTCCTCCCCTTTTGCGTCTCACAATCCATGTTATCCAAGCTCAGAGCAGGAAGGTAATTTTGGCAGAAGGCACCACAGTGTCACTTGGAAAAAGCATGAATGGGAATATAAAGAAGGGTCTGTGCAAGAGACCTTGTATGGACAATTGTGGTTGGGGCAATGATGTATTTGATTTAGATGAGACAGAAACAACGACTGAATAGCTTAGAGGTTAGACTTTGACTTTTCCAAGACTTTTGACCTTGTCTCTCACAATGTCCTCATGAACACCCTGAAGAAGCTTTATCTAAAAAGCTATTGCCATAAGGTTGTTCTAAACTCACACAACTTAAAAAGCATCCTTAAATAGGAGCTGTCTCTGACAAGATAGTAGATCATTTCAAGTAAAACCTTGCAAGGATCATTTGCAGACATGGTTCTGTTCAGTACCTTTACAACTGACTCGGACTAATTATACGTAGTGTACACTTAATGAATTGCATGTGAAACAGAATGGAAGAACACTGGCAGGTGGTATTAGAATTCAAAAATGTCGTGATGAATCAGAGACCAGTGAGGTGATCTACAGACAACAGTGTGGAATTTTGTATAGTCCAGTGTACACTGCTAAAAGCAGGAGAGATCAGGGGGTAGTAATGGATCAATGTGTAAAGATTATCTAACATTTTTACCACTGTAGAAAGGGACAAGTCTCATTCTGGGACATACTGAGGGTCATACGTACACTAAATATTTTGTAGAGTTCCAATGTGAGATAACTTCGATTTTAATGTCTTTCAAGTATCATGTAGTAGTTTCTCAGTGTTTATTTTGTGTCTGTTACAGCAGAGTAAATCACAATCTGAAGTACTTCCATTGCAGTTGTAGCTGCAAATCTATAACCCTGTATAATCCTTTATAGAAGTCTAGTGTTTTTTATGTGGTGTATATTTTAAGGAATAATTTTTAAAGCATATTGATATTAATAAGATGAAGGAACTGACATGACTTCTCAGGCAGTCAAAAAAAGAAGAGAAAATCCTTAATATTGAAGTGGACAATGTGTTCCCTCTTTTTTTTTTTTATTTTTTTTAATTTTTTTTATTGCTGTTAAGGAATGCATCTGCTTATCTTCATTAGGATTCTATGATTCTGTGATTACCTGTACTTGACATCTGTATATATATGATCTGTGTTTCCCAACTTCCTTCCTGTTTTCAAGAAGTCCAGCAAAACCAAAGTTTTCTGAACATCAGATTACTACGTCAAGGTCACTTTCAATGCATAGAGTTGTTAAGTGTATACATAACCACTAGTGTCACCTTACAAATAAGATATCCTTTTGCTCCTTATCCTCCAAAAGGTGCACTAGGTTACTCTTATTTGATCAGGCTACAGAAAAAAATTATTCTGAAAAAGAAAATCTTGAGAGATCATGGCCTCACATTTACTATACAGGGAGTTAATGCAATGAGAGACACAATCATAACTTAATCCCTGTTGAAGGTTATAAAAGGGTACACAAACCCCAGGTATACTAGAGTCTACAGAAAGAAGACATGCAGACTTTGAATATTTATTTTAAGCTAAACAGTAAACATATCTACCTAGTATTATTAGCACTATACCTGACATGCATTTGCCCACAATAAAATAAAATAAAATAAAATAAAATAAAATAAAATAAATCACCCAGTGGAATTCAACTTGTTCATTTCCCATAAAATCAACATGTCAGCTACAGCATAGCTCTCCCATGGTACCCTTAAAAAAATTACAGCCCTGAATGGCCTTTTCTAAGAAAGTCCCGTCAATCCTCTTACACATCAACACATCTCTGCCTGGCAAAGTTCCACTGACTTCAACTGTCCAGCTGTCCCACAAGGAAGGCAGTTTTGGCACATTGTAAGACAAGCTTTCCAAACTGTCCACTCACAGTTGTTGTAAGTACATCTATTCTTACTCAACGCTACATATCAAAACATCAGTTCTTTGTCTATAATCTCTTAACTAAAAGACTTGATTAGCACTGAAATAGGAACAGGTAAGGGCAAAAATGGCATCTCCATTTTTTTGTTTTCCTAATGTAGTAATCCGTCTGTCTGATCATACTCTCATTTTCTGACAGTAATAGTTTTTCAGACAGAAATTACATACTTGATAGAATAGATTACATTTTAATCATAGAACTACTGAAGTTGACAGGGACCTTTGGAGATCATCTGCTCCAACATCCCACTCCAAGCAGGATCACCTACTAAGGAAGGTGCTCATGGCTGTGCCCTATCAAGTTTTAGGTATCTCAAAGGATGAAGTCTCCACAGCCTGTCTGGGCAACCCATTCTAGTTTTCCAATAAATAATGTTTTCCCTATAAATTAAGTTTCCTGTGTTTCAATTTGCATGCGCTGTGACATGTGTCCAGCTCTGCTTTCTTTACTCCTTCCCATCAGGTATTTATACACACCAATGAGACCCTCCCTGAGCCTTCTCCAGGCTTAGCAGTCTCAGTTCTCTCAACTTCTCTTATCTGTCAGATTCTCCAAAAGTACATTTAAGGAATTAAATACCTTAAAAACAATATTGCCAGTTCTTCACTGATTCTTAGAAACAAATACAATCAAAACCATTTCATTTCCAAGCCATCTTCTACTTCACAAATGTCACTGGTTACAAAATACTTTGTTTTTCATTGGGAAGGCTAAATTTTTTGTACAGAAACAAACAACAAGCCTTTTTTTTTTTTTAATAAAGTAAATAAATGAAAATTATCTTGTTATACTTGTATAGTCTAATGCTTCAAACACTAAGTCTTGCCTTAGTGTGTAGTTACACATCACTTAGAATCCACCTGCATGGGTGAAAGCGAACTGATGCTAGCTTGCTCTACCCAAGCTGAGCTGAGTAGAAGTTAGCCTGAGCAGAACCAGTGCAACTGCCTTAGCCTGAGCTTGGTGCACACTGAGCTCTGCAGCACTTGGCTTTCTACACTCAATCTTGTAGACATAAGTAATGCCTATTCCAAGTACTTTAGTACTATTTAATGGATTCCAGATCATAATAAATCTTTTGAACTATACAAATAAAAGATACACAAAGATTTAAAAGCCTTTTAAAATGTGTGTTTATAAAACTCCTTAACAAAGTCTAAAAAAATGAGTGATTTAGATCCACTTAACATTGAGTTGACGTATACTGAACGAAACTCTGAGTGTTAAGATACTGATTTTACATTTAAATTCTGCTTTTCCCTCTGAAGCATTCCCAAATACTCTACAACCTGACAAAGGATTTGGAAAGCTCCTATTTTCTAGCACTGAAATGTGGTCACCTCTGCATGAGACAGAGCAGATGTCTCCATGCAAAGTGTGAAACCACAGAACAGGGCAGGATGGTCTTCAAAGCCATGCTGCAGTTGATGGGAAGAGAGAGAGGAACAGAGGAAACAGACTAATTATTTAAATTGGAATTGGGCCAAGAGTCCACGGTTGGGAATTCTCCTCTTTTGTAAGAGTGCTATGAAATGTGATTATACTCTGGGTTTTACAACTCTTTGGAAACACTGCAGTAATCACAGCCTGACCTTGAAGAGTTGGAAAATTTGGAAATTTTTCTATGAAAGCTGTAAGCTTCGGGGTAGGCAGAAGCAAATCATATACACTAGAAATTTCTGTTATTTTTACTCCCAACTATACCTTCTCTATTTTTTTTTTCTGCTTCTTTTACTGTGACTAACATTTTAGCTAATGTAATACATGTATATTTGTGTGTGTGTACACACACAGATAAAAACATATATGTATAGATATGTTTATAAATTGAATATTGTAAATGTATTTGACTTGTATATTAAATATTACAATACCATTTTATTTTTCATTCAAGTAGAATATAATATATGTTGAATTCTTTTGCATAAATTACACACACCTGTATACTAATATCAAATTGTCTCATCTATTTGTGACACATTGTTTTTCCTGTGAAGCTATTTGTAAGTGAAATACCTCAGCTGAAGTAAGAGCCTTTATAAAGATCAAATGCCTCTAAGACACGAAATAATGAGTTGCAAATATTAAGGAATTTGCCATATCCTTTGTCTGTTTGCTCTTTAATATGAAATTTGGGCAAACAACTTTAACAAGAGAATTTTAGTAGTTAGTCCTACAGGAAGTAACTTCGTAACCTATGGAGGTGATTGAAACAGAGTATCAGTTTCATGGTTCATTTCACAGACTGTTTCCATGTCCTGCCAAAATATAAAGCTCCGAAATTCAGGGAAAAAAAGCTTTTCTGTTATTATAAAAGGGCCATAAAAGCTACAGAATTCAAAGTTATGAAATATTTAAATTAGCAATTATTAAAGTAACAAAATTATAAAATTATTTCGTCACCGTTTCTCTATGGAACTTCATGTTTATGAGTACTACTTAATAAATGCTTATGTGTATTTGCATTGCATTTCATAATTTTGTCATTCAGTGTGAGTAGTGCATGATTGTGTAGTATTTCAAACTTCATTATGAACAGACATCCAAACCAGAAAACAACAAAAATATTTCTGTCAATGCTCAGTGCTTTTTAGTACTAATACTTATGAGCAGAAAATTTAAAAATGCAATAAACAACTCCAATAGCTAGGCAGGCATTCATAGTTTAAATGTGATATACATAGTTTACGTTACTCATATTATAGCATGAACTATATCAGATTATTTTAAATATATTAAAACCCTTTTAAAATTCAAAATATGACATCAAAGTGGTAGAACACATTAAAAACAAGATTTTATTTTATAAGAAAACTAGACTAGATTTTGTTCAGGTTGATATGGCGTTGTAAAACTGCTTGATTTTATTGAAACGACTTTTTCAGGCAAAAATAAGACAAAATATTCTGTACATCACACAATGTAGATTTCATAATATGTGATATATTTTGTTTATATGTAGATATATAAATACATGTCTATACTTACCTATGTGTACCTATAAATATGCATCAAAAGTGTATGGCTGGTTACTGCAGGTTTCAGGTATTCAAAGACAGCAGCACAGAGCCTTTCACACTACATCTATGCTAGCAAGTTTAGAAGACCAATGGGGCCAAATCTGTAGGACTACCTGCTGCAGGTACATTTCAAGGAAAATCTTCCCATACCTTTAGCAAGCTCCAGTCTGGTCCTGTGAACATCCATTTCCAATTATGATGCATTTTCCAGTTTAGTTTCATCAAAACAAATAATTAATTCTGCCATCTCATTTGCGGCTCCAAATAAAACTTACTAAATCAACCAGTTTTGATTTTATTAGCTTGGCATGTTTCTCTCCTGCCTGTGCAAAGGCTGGGCATGTGTTGAAACCATCCTTCTTGCCAAGATGTGCACAACCTGGGCATTTGTTATTATTCTTTTTCCTGGTACCTTCAAATGAGGGCCATTGTCTGACTCCCTTGTTTTCACCACTGACCTGTTTCTTCAGGGTAACCAGACTGGTGTGTGAGCCACTCATGCAAACCTTAGGAAATGAAGGTCATGAAAAGGTAAAAGGGCAACAAATGCTTCCCCCCATCCTGTTTCACCAAAAGCAAAACAAGTAGAAGGAATTTTGGGGAATGCTTTTTGTGAAGATGGTATGGTTATCCTAATTCCTTACCAGTGGTTCCTTTCAGGTTTTACTGGGTTTCAGGTTTTGACTCCTGATTTTTCCAGGGCACTCTTCTAGGGTGGCTAGAGGATGGGAAATTTCATGGCAACACTGAAATGTTCTAATTTTAGATATACAATGATGGGCATAACCTAGATATTAATGTGGTATTTTCCACATTATTGTTATGAAAATTTTGATGTGGCCTCACATCCCATAATATGCATAGCCCCCTCCTGAGCTCTATGATCTAATTAGTTACCACATCACTACAGCAAAACTCCTTCCAGATACTACCTTCCAGGACACCTTTTGCTTGTCACAGAAATTTCATGGAGGTGTAGGATACTGATTACTAAGCTAAAATGTCAACTTTTGAAGGTTTTACTTTTAATTATAATAGAATTTTCTTTCCAAGTGATAGTTTTCTTTTTCAAGAGAAGGAAAGAGGACTGAAGGGGTTGCCTTTTCACTGGTGAGAGTGAGCTTTGGGACCTCCTCCACAGCTAAATGAGAGTACTTAGAAAGAAAGTACTTGACAAGACCAAATGCATGCTGGTGTCTTACTTAATGATAGCACTTTTAAGTTAGCAATTGCAAGCCAATAAACCAGGTCACTACTGTTGCTATGTAATACAGTAATCTTACAACTGCTGACTAAGAAAGATGACCAGCAGAACACAGAAGACCAATATTGAGCCCTTTTTCCTCCCTTCATCTTCCAACATGTAGCAATTTGGATTAGAAATTTGAACAGAAGTGCACAGCATGGAGAACTCTTGGGCCTTAATGAACAGACTACAAGAACATAACGATCTGAGCTGCAGGAAGGTGCAGTAAAAAGTGAACCACTCTATGGACCTGACTGAGCTACAGGTTGCCAGTTGGACCGACATGTTCCACCAACATCAGAGTGCCAAATCTACCCTTCTCAAGAGTGGTTAGTGAGCCACTGTTTGAGGAACACATGCTACATGTGTTATCAGTGTTAGCATATAAGTTCTATTTAGAAAATTTAACAACCTGTAATTAATTCCCTAAATGAAAGAGCTAAGACTGCAGTAGATAAAACTGTGGGTGAGATCAATAGTTAGAGAAGTGACTTGTGATAAGGAGTAAGTTATCCAGGCTGTGAAGACTATGGCCTACCTGTAGGAAACGGTACAATCTCTAAAGAAATACACACAAAATGGTTCTTTGTAATGAGTGGTTATTGAAGACTTCAGACCATAGATTTATTGAGGACCAAAAATGAAGGGAAAGAAGAGGCCATGAGATACTGAGTAAAATATTTACTTACAAGGGATCTCATCTCTACAGGTGCTTTTGTTCCAGAAACTTGAAGCTATGTGTTAAAGGTCCTGGGACCATGAATAAAAGGCAATTCTATATGGATGCCGCAAGCCATCAGCTAATCAGAAGGAACTATTTGGAACAAACCAGCAGTAATAGCAAACACATCTTGGGATGTACAGATACTGCAAGCATGTATTTGTCGTTACATATTTGACCAGCTAGAGCATATTTAGTCTGATACCCTTTTCCACTGCTTTAAAGAAGGTAATAGAAATACGCACATTACAGTGTCAACATACGAAGGGATGGTTTGTGTGAGGCATATCCCAGCACTGAGTGCATGCACTTCCAAGTTAATGAGCTAAAAGTTTCATGCCTTTTATTTGTGATGTCCCTAACACAGAAGGATTTGTGACTATATATGGGTGTGTAGAGAAGGGATTGCAACTGGCATTTGAGCAAAAACAAACAGAGCAAAGATAGGCATGACCGATTGTTCCAACAAACACCAGACAATTTTGCAACTCGTATGCAAACAGCTACATAAAACTATCCCACTCAAAAGCTTTTGATTTTTAGGTCTGAATTGCTTATTTCACATTACTGTCACTATTTAACGATTAAATGGGACCCCTTACAAGAAACAAGGTGAGACGTCTTTTTGCAATGAATTAAAATTGCAAATATTTTATTGGTAACTTAGTGTGTTTACAGTGTCTGAACCACAGAAGTTCCTATTTTAAGTGACCACAGAACATAAAATATAGAATTCTTTTACACAGCTATACAGAACAATTAAAAAATCCTTTTAACATCATTTCAGTACATACAACATTCTCTTGCTAAGCCAACCACGTGTTGATCAGGAGCTGCTTTGGGCAGTAAAATGCCACAGCTCACAGTAGATGTTTCATAACCACCAGATTTTGCATTTGATTCTCTGAGGTGTAGTACCAGTGTATCAGTGCAGTCCAGCCAGTCTGAAATGCCCTCTCAGTGCCGAGACAACTGTGTGCAGGCAGAACTCAGAGCAGCTGGGGAACTTAAATCTACCTACTGCCTGAAGGTCAAAACACAGAGATGTGATGTAGCTCCTTACAAGTTTATTTTTTCCATCTCAGGCCATTCTGTGTCAACTCTTCAGGCCAGTGGACAGATGACGTACTCTGTCACACCACTCTTTGTGTATATTTTGATACAGGATTATCAAAATCCTATAAAGATGCATGTGCCACTCTGCAGTTGTTCTGTTATTTGTGACCTCCCTGTTTGAGGCTTAGAGTGCCCTAGACTGTCTGGTTTACGCGATGATCAGATTTTATCCTCTTTTCCTAACTTTCTAACTTTTCTAAACAACCTCTTTCTCAAAAAAAAAAAAAAAAAAAGTATTTAGCTTTTTTATTCAAGGTAACAAGTGTCAGCTAGGTTTTTTAAGAAAGTATTGCTGTGCCGTAATTCTGCACCAGTCAAATGGTTAAACATGCATTGATTTCAGTGGATGGAGGAATAGAACTGAGGACTTTAGAAAAATGCCTGTCTTCACTATTAAGAGATTTAATCTTAGCTAGAACACAGATGCACTGGAGTTCTTCTGCATGATAACTGTATGATAGCAGAAGTTTTGAAAATTTTTTTGATAGGAAATGAGAGCTTTGGTAAAAACACTGCTTTGAAAAATACTGCAAAAAAAAGACAAATGTACTAATATGTGTTTATTAACTCCAAAAAGTGGGCAGTATATATAGTTTTTTATTTGCTAAATCTGAATGTCTGACTTAGCAGGACTTGTCTTAACAAAGAATTAGTCCAGGAAGAAAATGAAAAATATGTTACACATTTGCCAATACAACAGCTATATTTCAAATAATATACATATACAATATTGTAAAAATATAACGATGAAAATAATACTGATGAGTATCAAACTTAGGATTAAACTGATTATCCATCCTTATCAGATGAAACACATTTCACAGAAATAGATGCAGGCAGGGTGGAGTGAAGTGATATTCATGGCTTACTGTGAGAAAGTTACCATGAAAGTTAAGGTGAAAATATGAAGAACTAAACTTTAAATAGATGTATAAATGGTCATGATTATAGCAGTTGGGTGCATGTGCTGCAGAAAG
Organism: Merops nubicus; assembly: GCF_000691845.1. Taxonomy (NCBI): domain Eukaryota; kingdom Metazoa; phylum Chordata; class Aves; order Coraciiformes; family Meropidae; genus Merops; species Merops nubicus. Next base: position 14,644 of record NW_008597522.1, on the reverse strand, counting down.
ATAGTAAGAGCAACCTTATAGTAGACATATTCTCTTGCACACACACACACACACACACACACGCACACACAAATACACGTTCCCATGCTCAAATGCATGTGCATAGGTCCTCAGCTTGATTATACAAGCATACAGTTCCTAGCCTTTGATGGGGCAACACCAGGAATGGGGTTCACCTCTCCCATTTTTAGCTGTCTGCAAGGTAGCTGTAGCTACCTACAGTCAGATGAGATGAAACCCATCTAAGGTAACATCAGCTGAACATTTTACTGAAAACTGTTTTCATCCTGACCATATTTAAGGCACTTTATAATAATCTGAAGTTAATCAAGATTGCCAAAAAAGGCAAAAGCTTTTACATGTGAAATTTGGAGATTAAAAAAAAATTCCTGAGTTTTGATAAATATTTTTATTATAATAACATACCATGCCTATTGAAAACAGGTCTTTTATAAAAGCATGTTATATGACATTTTTTCTTGAAAACTCATGCCTTAGTGCACAAAATATGTTAATAAGTCTTTGGGGACATCTGTTTAAAAATTAATAGGAAATGAAAAGCCAACGAATGACCTGTCATGTACGTACAAAATGCGCATTGCTCCCGGCAACACACACCATGTTTACTACAGGCATCTTTATCTTTCTGTTTTCTCACAGGGTCCTGCCCATATTTTAATACTTTATAATTAATTATGCCTCACTAAACTATTTACAGAAGCAGAAACTAATCACACATCTTCTTAAGCCCGTAAATATGGAACGACTGTGGAATATATTTTAAAACGGTATGAAGATGAGTGTGAAGTACAGTTCATGACTTTTTCTTTATAAAGATTTAAGTCTACATGAAATTAGAAGTTCAAATCCTCCCTGTTTTCCTTGGCTACATTTTTTTCCACCTGCTATTTCTAAAGGATTTTGCCCCAAGACAGCATTTGAACTGCAAAAAGAGTTGTAAATTGTCGCAAAAGTGTCTTGAGTAAATAATTTTTAGGCTACTGAATGCCCACTGTTTACAGGGGATATAATCAATTTGGGTTCAGTTAAAAATAGCTGTTTTCCAGTACTAGCCATCCTTTGTATGGCTCTAGTAGCATTCATTTTTGATTTTGTGCGTTTTTCTCTCCTTTGCTGTCATTAAGCACCAATAACGTGGAGACAGTGAAATGGACCATGTCCAATGTGCCACCAAATGCACTGAACAGAAAAAGTGGTTACAAAATGGTATTTATAGAGGCCTTGGGAGGTTCCTTCTAACAATAATAGGTAAAAACAATCAGAGTGAAATGCACTTTTGATTTGACTGCATCCTTTAATATTTTCATTAGCTAATTCTATAATACCCCTGATAAAAATGTTACTTCTTTACTTTCAAACTTCTATTACAAAGTATTTCATGTTCTATTTAAAAAAAAAAAAAAAAAACACAATAGTGATAGTGGTTAATCAGCTTTATAAAAGATAATATATTGAGTTATATATAACAATGGCTTTGATCCAATTAACATTACATTATACTGCTCAGTAATTACTGTGACTTCAGTTCCTACTACTGTTATAGTGAATACAAATGCTCGTTTAATGTACAGGAAGTGGGGATCATTTGGAAGTGCTGATTCAGAAGTATTCAAGTGCTAACAAAGACTTGTTCTCTCTACACTTTTTTTCGTGTTCCATAAATGAAGATTTTATAAATGTCCACAATTTTCAATGTGACACAGCTTCAGGGCAAGCATTTTCTTAATTATTTTTTTTTTGTGCAAACAAAAAACTAGACTTTTCTAAACGTTACCATCTCGTTAAAAGTAATTGCCACTTTTACTTCAAAAGGCACCAGCATTAATGTAAGGGAATATACCTCTTGCACTGCTTTTATGAAGAGCTGTACTTGTTACTGGAGCGGAAATTGTCATATCCATGATCATTAGTTTTGAACTTTAAACAGGACTGCCTTTCCTCCAGGGACAACAGATCTTTGGATTGGCACCAGCAACACAAGCATGACTGTCAAAATAAAAGGAAGAAACATTTTACATCACTTTGTTTTGCACAAAACATGCTGAAAGACTGCCCTTCTTTGCAGTACAGTACAAAACATAAGAGTGCAAACTGCCATTTTGGGATTACAGTGTAAGCGATGAAACAAGGTTAAACTTTTATTGCTCAGATGGCCACTAACTTCTGGGGTACCCCATCAACAACTAACCCGAGTGCTGGAGGACAGGAAGACTTATACTGAGTTATATACAATAATGGCCACATATATACCGAGTTGAGTCTGGTCTGCAGTTCTAAATGCATTAGACTCCTTGTTGTCCTTTGTCTGATACTCCTTCTTGGAAAAAAAATTGCACACAGTAATCTATACTTTCTGAGCACAATCCTGCTATTTAGTTGATTTTTTTAGAGGGGAAAAAAGGTAACTAAGTTGGAGAATGGTGGTAACTGACATAGTTCAAACACTGATTAGATGTCCTGCAGACTGTTTGGTCATGCTACTGACTAGTCTTTAGGTGCTGAAGTCCATCTGGGATCCTGCACACCTACTTGCTATCATGCTCAGGATGCCACAGCTCTTAGGTGCTCTCAGTTCCAGTGACTCTTTCAGAGAGCACTTAATGAGAACAGGGAAGACGAGACCAACACTGAGGCATCTGCAATGCAGTGCTGTGGCACTATGAGGGAAACACCCCAGCAATATCAGGTGTTGATCTGACTGGCTTCTGATTGAAAGACATATCCAGTAAGAATTTCATATAACCAAGGAATAAGCCTGACAGTGGCCCACGGTGAAATGCTTGGCAACAAAACAAAAATCAGAGAATTTGCAGTAGGCAATATAAGAACACTGATACAGTGTCTGAAGACAGTAAGGGGCCACAAAAAAAATCTTCAAGGACCAAATCTGGACATTCCTTTGAGCAGACATGAAGGCTGCAGGACTGATGGGTTGCAATCCACATATGACCCAGAGCCTCAAATCCTACATGCAGAATTAGTGCCTAGGACCACTCACTCAAACCAAGGGAAAACTAGAACAGGTCTGTCTCATAAAATGTTGGCATTGGAAAGAGACCAGTGGATGCTTGCACCCTCTGCCTTACGTAACTGCCTACTGATTTAAGTGCCCAGTCAGGATGGGGGGGAGCCTGGGGTCAGGTCCCTCCCCACTGGGTCACAGAGGATATGGCTACGTGAATCTCTGCAGCACAGTCTGAGCCTGCTTTGTCAGTGCTCTCGAAGTGGCTGGATGCCAGCTCCAGTCAGGAAGTGATGTAGCACTGATTAGCATGGTGCCAAGAGGGTTCATTGTACGCTCCTCTCTTTTACTTTCTGTTTTTATCCCCATGAATCCTTAATTCCTGTCTGTATAGCTTCAGCAGAAAGAGAGAACACCTACCATAACCCATTTAAAAAAAAAAATAAAACACAATGATCACTTAAAACACTTTGTGCGTGTTACGGAATGAATTTTACTGCTGACATCATCTTTTAACCAGCAGGTTCTTACCTTAAAGCAGTTTTGGAATCTTTTGCTCACCAAATACAGAGCTATTGGATTGATGCAGGAATTCAGTGAAGCCATATTAATACCAATGTAGTCCATCACAAGAAAGAAGCTGTGTGGAAATTAAAATAAGTGAGACGCTTCTCATTATCTCTGAAATGGCTTAGTAGAGATTTACACCTATGAAAATTGGACTCAGCTTCACTCAGCCAAGACTAACTATTAAATGTAATAGTAAAGGGGCTTCTATCAACAAGATTAACTCATGGAGGTAACAATTGTACTCAATAAAGTTTGAATCAGCAGACCGTACTCATTAAAGTAATTTCAGAAGATCCAACCACCTTAGCTTGTGGGAGGAAACATTAATGAGGTTTTCCTCACAGATTTAATCCTAGCTGTTCTGTTGAAAGTGAAAACAGGGACAGAAATCCTCCCTCCACCCACATAACACCACAAGACAGCAGGGCAGTCCCAAAAGGGATCAGGAAAAGACAGGCAAACAGGACAGAAGCCCTGTGTCCACGGGATTCCTCATAGTTTCCTAACTCCTGTTACTAGAGTGAAACCAGTGGCCTGGATGAAGAAACAGGGAGAACTTCAGACACACAGAGTAAGCTAGTTCATCAGAAAATCCAAATATGCTTACTGAGAACATCAGCAGCACACAGGCATTTCATTTTTGCAGTCTCACCTTAAAAGTTCACATCTGTTGGGGTCCTTCTGATCATAAATAGTGAGTTTTAATATTCTGCTTAAGTGAAGTGGAAGCCAGCACAAGGCAAAAACAAGTACCAGACAGAACACGGTTTTGGCCACCTCACGTCTCTGAAAAAGAGAATTGGACAGAACAGTGTTATAGTTTCTGTCTCTCTCACTGTTGTTCTTGTCTTCTAATATCCAACTGTTTAATAAACAAAATAAACCCCCTATCAAAAGAGGGAGTTAGGAGCACATCAGATACCTTATTTTCTTGGAATATGTACTAAATCTTTTCTATTGGTTTTAGATGCCGTGCACTGAATCTCCATATCTCTAATTTTAAAAAGTATAAGCAATAATATGAAAAAATCAAGGACAAGAGAACAGTAATTTAATTAAAAATGAAGAACATATTTGTCTCCTCAATTATTTTCAAACACCAGCTTGTTTCCAGTTCCATTCTCTTCTGCTCTGACCTCAGGTCTTATTCTAAAGATTTCAAATACAGCTTTAACAAGGCAGGAGGAAAAGAACAAAAATATACTTTAAAGTACAAATGTAGCTTAATTCTAGTGACATATGATGTTTGTGTCTGGTGCACTACTAACTCGGAATGCATTTTGGAGTGTGTTTTGTTCTGCTAATTTATACTGATTAACCACACTATAGCACCACTGCTACCAACCTATGCTTACTAGCAATCTTGAATTCATCAAACAAGAATAGAATGACATGGCAGCAAAGTCAGTGAAGGTATTATTGTCATCCTCTCTAAAGTCAGCAGAACTGTCACAATAAATTTTTACCTGTTTCAAGTGGTCATTTAAAGCAATCTGCATCCCACTTTTCTTTCGTAACATCTCACAGGTCATGAGAGTATAGAAAAATGCTGTGATAGCCAGTGGCAAACAGAAGTAAAAGCTAAACAGCCACCAGTCTTTAGCTTGCTTGTAGAACTAGAAGGAAGACAAAAGCATAAACATTGTTAGGAGTTGAATGCTGAGCATTTTGGAAAGTATGTTGTAACCAATTGGTCAGCCTATTCTGAAAAGAGCATCTTTATAAGGTGTAGAATAGAGATGAGAACACAAGGCAAGATTAAAATGCCCAAAGCCCACAAAAAGACAAAAGTCTCTGGATGCTCTTCTTTTAACCAGTGTACTCCAGAAATTTTTCAGCATTTCATATGAACATTATATTCACCTACATTTCACATACAGTCGTGCACGTTACAATTGACACAACAGTGAGAAGATCCAAGGAATTGTTCTGGAGAGCTGTGAGTTTATTAACATCAGTGTATTACCATCATAAAGGATGTTTTCTGCGTGGGGTGAAGCAGGCAGATTCTAAGATCCTTTCCTCTGTACTCCATCGTAATCATGTCAAATGCAATAGCTTCTGGAACAGCCAATATCACCGATATAACCCAGATCAGTACGATTTCAACAGCAGTCCACTTTGGCACTCCAATTCCTTTAATGCGACTCCAAGAAGCAACTGCTCGGTACCTAAAGCAACAGCACACATTTGCAAATCAAAAAATATAAGAACATCTACCTAGTTTAACTGGCTTAATAATATTATATCAGCTGAGTGAAAAGGCAAATTTGAGCCAATGCCCTTTATAGAGTTCAATGAGAAAATGGGTCTCACCTATCTATACTGAGGGCACACAAACTCAACACTGTGATGCCCACTGATGCCTTTTGAATGAAGGGTACCAATTTGCACATTTCGACACCAAAGGGCCAGTCCTCTGCAAGTAACTGTGAAAAGAAAACAGCAATTAGAAATGAACCATTTAAAAAAAACAATTCCCAAAGCTGCGACATGGACTTTTGTCTTGACTGGTTTTCTTTTCCACTATGTAAATCTTAGTCAAGAAGAACCTTTTCATGAGGGAGTCTACAAGGTGTGTGCCACAAAAATTAGGCAGTAGCTTCACAGTCACTCCCTGACTGGTTGACTGGGCAAGGATATAGAAAAAGGCTTTAGTCCTGACTTCTCAAGACCTGCAACCTCCACTCACTTTGCTTCTAACTTCACCATCCCAGAGTTTATGTTGAAAAATGACTGATCAGGTGAGGATTTATCTCATCTCGGTATTAACTTCATCTGTCTTGAGTGTTCATTGCTTTTCTTGTTCGTTCCAAGTAAGCATCTATTAGAAATACAGAAAATTACCTAAGGCTGACCAGAAGAGGGACAAGGCCAATAACTACACATCTGGGGTGGGGTGTATTTGAAGCTTGGTATCTAGGCTCCCTCGTCTGAGAAATCAGGCGACACTGGAGAGCAATTTATCCCACAGTTTTTTTAGCTGACCATCTGATAGTGAAATGAGGTATCCACTGGACACTCAAGAGAACCTGAACAGCTAGTCTGAACTAAATGGTTTGCAGCAGGTAAAGACAGATAAGATAAATCCCTCGCTGAATATCTTTATTGACTACTTTTCCAGTTATTCTGTACTACAATACCAAAAGGACTAGCTGTACATTCAGCATACCTGTTAAGTGCTACGGAAAAGGGAACCCAGTACAACGAATTTTAGGTTGATTCACTTGCATTTTGGGTTGTACAATCTAATGGAAATTTTCTGTTGCATTCCAAGTGGTACATTTTAGCTGATTTAGGGGACAAGACTTATTGGATACAGAGAGCACCTTCCCTCAGAGCTGATGCTATGAACTGTTTGCTTGCAGCTTCAGTTTAAAACCATTTAATCTTTGTACTGTGATGTGAGCTATTCTAAAGGCTCAAATACACCACAGCAGCAGCCAAATCTTCTAGTTCCTCATGAAAACAAGACTCCCCAGAACAGAGGTTAAGCCAAGAAATAGTCACAATGGTTATATACAAATGTAAACTGAGTTTCTTTAATTAGTTACATGATCTAAGTCCATCTCTGTTTTCCAAAACGTTCTTCAAATAAGGCCTTTTGAATCTGTTGCAGATAGACGGCTACGAAATGGAAAAGAAGAGGAAAGAAGAACAGTAACTGGCCAAAAGAGATTGCAAAACCTTTCCCTGATCTCAGGCCTCCTCAGACAGCAAAGTCCTTAAACACACATACATGTGCATCTATGGATCAACAGTGACATGGTCCAAGACAGTTTCTGAAAATCCCTGATGTAATTTAAGTATCACTTCACTTTAACACAAAGGAAGCATGTGCTTTCACGACCATGTGCTTTTGGAAATACCTAAGAAGGGCCCATCAGTGTTTTCAGGTACCAGAATACCTTCAGAAATCTGCTTTAGTCCAGTGCTGAAATGGCGTCTTTGAAAGAGCAGCAGTAAAAGAAAACTGTGACATAGCCCAGCTTTGATCTGTTTCTTAAATGATCTCCTTAAGTAAGACAAAGAGTATAAAGCTTCTGCAGAAACAAAGCAGAAAAAAAATTCTAAGGATTCATGTTTCTTGATAATTTTGTGGAACATAATAAAGCAGGGGAAGCAGGGATAAGGCTGTAATAACCATACAGCATATTCTACCTGTGTGATGTGAGAAAATAACTCAGTCTGTAATTAAAGTATTTTCAGTAAAGCCTCTCCCTAAGACTTCTTTTGAATTGTTGTAAGGGTTTGATAGTAACAAACTCCTATTAAAATTGCAAAGCAAATAATTACAGGTGTTCTAAATGTACACTCTACAGAATCAAGTGACACCTGGACTCACTTAATTTATATCAATCAGCCAGTGAACCTCCAGCCTACCACACCTAGTTGCTATAGAAATCAAGGACTGCATAGCAAGTACATTGTATACTTGTTTCTATTGTATTTCTTGCACGTGTAGATGCTAAATGAGAGATGACCCATTTACAAAGTACTTTAACATTAAATTACTTTGTTCTTCATTGAACTCAAATTTAGAACTTTGATCAAATTTTTGTTGGAAGGCTCTTTTGAAGACTTTTAGCTACAACTAGCTAGTGCACGTGAAGACACCCCATGTCTCTTCCCTAAAACCACAACTGCTCAGCCACACATCAGAGTTTTCCCTGAACGAATGCTTATCTCTCAGGTGCAGACAGTCACACCTGTGCTCAGTGATGACTGGACACAAGCCAGTTCTACTTTGGGAACCATATGGCTGGATTATGGCTGCACGTGAGAGAACGAAGTCTACTGAGAGAAAGGGTGCTGTAAAGCTTGGGTTTAGCATAACATCAAAGTATTACTTGCACTAGGCCAGTTTAAATCAGGGGCAGAATGGACACACAGCTGTCTGCATTGGATTGGAAAAATGTGTCCTTTATCTCTCGCAGCTGATGTGTTGTGAAATTTGAGCATTTTAATGCATGAGTCATAAGGTTCTCTATTATGGTATCACAAGTGGTTAATGATATGCTTTGCAGCAGAAGTTTGAAAATATTAAGAAAGTAAAAGAAAAAAAAAAAGTGAAATGTTTTAATTGCTGCACTAGGCTTTCTTTTTGTTTCTGTTTGTCCTCTGTATTGCCATCTCCTCAAAATACTGCCTTAAATTACAGAGAAAATCCACTCAGAAGTACTCAGGAGGATCATGTTTGTGGACAAGAGCAACGATTATTCTTAGTAAAATACAGAAGTAGTCTCATGTAATTTTGTATGGGTAAAATGATTTTCTTATGATTCATAATAGGCTATCTGTACAAAGACTGCCATTTTACAAATGATAAATGATTGAAGAGTCATGAGACACTGCCAAGTGGCAGTAAAGAGAAAAATAATGTTGTATTTTCAGCAGTAAAATGCCAAGAAAAGTCTACCACAGCTGTATTCAGAATGACCTTTTCCAGTGTTTTATAGTAATTTATTTTACTTGGGCAAAGTTTTAACTGCTAAGCCACAGAAATCTGTTGAAGATGAAATGAAATATCACACAAGGTAAAGGAACACAGTGCAGAACGGAGTGAAATAAATCATACTTAAGAAGAATACATACTGAATCATACTTCAGAACCAATACATCTGATGCACTCCTAGCCAACACGTTCTCAGACCAGGCACAGATGTGAGCCTAAACTGATGTGAAAGCTGCACAGTAGCACCAAGAGATGTTGTGACTCAGAGACACACCTGTGAACTGCAATTCCTGCCCTGCTTCCTCTTGGCTGTGTAGGAATAGAAAGATGTTGATAATCTGCTCCTAGAATACAGCAGCATACAAGCATGATGCGCTGTTCTTGATGGCTCAGCTGCTGTGGCCACCAGCCAGAAGGCTGATGCCACGGCTCCAACCCACCACTGTTGACTGTCTGCAGTCCAGCATGAAGAAGTAGCAAAGCATGCACTAATCAGCATGAGGGTCCTAGGCCCAAGCAGTGAATACACAAGGAAAGGCAGAGCGGGAATTTGTACTTCATCCTAGCTGTGCATTCACAGCAAGTCTTGTTCTCAAGGTGATAGGATTCCATTTTCATCATTATGAACTGCAGTTACACAGGAAATCAGACACGCAAACTGCACTCCTAAATCACAAGCAGCATTTTTTTCAATATATCTGTAAAATGTCTGACAGATTTTTACCTGATAGTTTCATGATGGGGATGTCATGCAGATAAAGTATTTTTCAGTATTTCATAGGAGCAAGCATTTTTCAAAACAGGAAATTTGCCCAGGAAATTAAACTTATGGTCAGGGATATGTCAGATAACACCACAAAACTTTTTCATATTTAACAATAATTATGATGTCAGGGTGAGGATCTTCCCTCCAAACAAGAAAATGTATTTCCTGCTTCCTAGTTAAGCTAAGAATGTTTTCCTGATCTAACCAATAAACAGCATATATCTTAATTTGAGGCATGCAATTTCTTTTCCTGTGTCTTCTGCTTAGAAACTTTATTTTTTCCATAATACTTAATTAGATAATATCATACAGGCATCTTGAAAATTACTTGAAACCTCATGCTATCATGTCAAAGTCAAGTTTCTGCAATCTCACAGTCCCAGGGAAAGGACTTCATCAAAGGTAACTGCTAAGAAAACGATGCCACTGTCAGATTGGGAAGCATAAAAAAAGAAAGTATTAAAAAGAGTTTTGAAACTTGTCACATGCATATTTTGAGTGAATGTATACACAATAAATGTATACATAATGAAAATACTACTCTAGGTGGACAAAGCTATACTGACATCATCCAATGTACTTCAGTTTGGAGATCAATCGTGAAAACTATGTATAGGTGTCCCCTCAACAACATACAGACATCTCCACTACTCCACATACTAGACTTCACAGTAGATCATACTGAACGAAGTTAGCACCCACTACCACTGCCGTCAGAATTCAGACAAGTTCCTCCACTGTGCAACTTGGATCTTTAAGTGCCTTTAAGATGCATGAGTTGACCATAAAGGTTTCCTAAACAAACTAGACTTCTAGTTTAATATGGTCGGGGATCAATAAAATTTGTGCATCAAATTCTGAGATATACTTTGGAAGACCTCAATTAAACGGTTCAGATGTTGCAAGAGAGGAAATCATTCGTTTCTCCCAGTAAAATGGCTGTTATCTTTAACATCAGAAAGACCAATGGGCAAGAGTTGCAATATGGAATGGTAACAATGTTTTCTAAAGACAAGAACCTTGACTTTTTTTGAAAATCGGGAAAAGACTGGTTTTATCACGATGGGTGCCCTAAAGGTACTTGCATTACAAGCGTTAGTAAGGTCATGACAAAGACATTTCCATGGAAACCCTTCCTTTTTCAGAGCACAGATGGATTAACAAAGGGACTAGTTTGCGTCTGCATAGGAGATGCAGTCCCTAATCTGCTTTTTTCTTATCTTTCCAGTCCTTGACAATGTTATATAATGTTAAATGTATTTTTTATGCAATCTCTAAAATACAGTACTGAAAAAAAAAAAATCTTTGCCTACAAAGGTGACTTTGGCATTTGGTCATTGGTTTGGCAAAAGACCAGTTTTCCTTCCTTCCCTGTAATTTTTTTTTTCTCCACTTTTCCACTGTACTCTCAAAGAAAGAGATTTTCCTCAGTCATTTGTGTCAGGAAAATGGCTCAAAAAGCCACACAGGAGAGTGCAGAGGACAGGTTGTTCCCTCTGTTAAAAATTCCATTGTAATATGACAGTAAATTTGATTTAGTGTATAAGAATAAATATTACAAAACGAGACAGAGAGGTATTTATGTATCAGAAAAGAAAGCATGTTAATTATTTGATGATGGGATTTTTAAGTCCATTTTTCTATCTCTTTGCACATATCTGCATGAGAATCAGAGCTAACATAAATTTGGAATTTCCATTCCTGATGTTGTTCTGATGTCCTACATGTGGGAATTACCCAACTTATCAATATGGGAAACCGAGCATAAGTTTTGCAGAGCTGCAGACCTGTATTAGCAGGCGTACAAGCTGCCATCTTGATTATGTGTAGAGAAAGACATGAAGAAATCACTGACCACCTACTCTACCCTTCTGCTCCTTATGTCCATACCTTCAATTGCTGTTTGTGGCCTCATATTAACAAAGATACGCTTACTTAGTCTGTTTGGTGAAGCAGTTGACCAGGCATAGAACCACCTTCAGATCCAATTAGTATCAATTTTGCAAATTGTCTGCATTGCCACAACATTACATACTGCAGAGTGATTGTCTCAGACTTTTATTTGCTTCCAGTTCTGTGGTTCTGGAGGGATGGGCAAAATCAAATTGTTTACCAGGACTCTGGAATGTCAAAAAGGTCTTCTAGGTTCTGCATGCTGGAGCTGAATTCCCCTCAAGCCCTCATTTCATGTACCCTTTCCTGACAGATTCCAATACTTTCCACTTTCTACTGGCCTCATCCAAACTTATCAAGTGCAAGGGACTAATTAGCACCTTAACACACTGGACTACATTTTCCTCACAATCTAGATAACACCTGCTTTTCTTTAGATATCCTAAATTTAAGAGATGTAAAATTTAGTTTCTGTATTTTTTCAGCTACTTACACATTCACTTAACTTAAATAGCCACAGGGGAAATCTTTTACAGTTATCACTTTTAATACCTAACAAAATGCTGCTCCTAGTGCGAATTCCAACCTCTCTCTTATGGGTCCGTCTGGAAAGCGTTCACAGACACTTTCACACTTTCTACTACAAGTGCTGTTGAGTAAACTGCTGGCATTTTATTAACGTGAGAAATACTCTCACATTCTTTTTCATGCAGCTGTCTAACTGAGTATCTGGTAGCAATTCTGCTGATATGTTTCATCCAGTTTAAAATTGTTTCAAAATGCAAGTTACAACTGTTAAGTATACTTGATTTACAAACCAGGCCTTTGCTAGCCTTTGTTTTTCCCATCCTGTTGGGTGATTACAGTCAGCTTTTGATTGCATTGCTGTATTCTCCCTCATACCATTGCTCTGTGAGTGGAATTAAATGGGATATAGAGTTGATGAAAAGTTATTGCAAACTCAAACCTCAAACTCTTAATTCTGATTACATAAACATAATGTCTAAGGTTTGTTTGGATTTTTTTTAACTCCCATTTACTCAAAAGTCCTGTTTTAAACCAGTAAATATTTCACTCATCATTGTAAGGGATAATATATATTTATGGGCTCTTGATTAAGATGTTTAGCAGTGTGGGAGACTTAACACCTGAGAGGTCTTGCTTGGCTCCTAGTGTTATTTATGGATACCACAACAAAAATCCTGGACTTGGAGCTGTTAGAATATTTATCCATTTGCAATTTGACCATTTGTTCCTCCTGGTCCATCCTACTCATAATGATATACTTGATGACATTCAACCACAATAAGGTCTGCGGCACATTATTTCATGAGATGGCACAGTCTGATACTGAGCAGCTGTTATTGATGTAATCTTTTTGACTTTCTCTCTTTGTTCAATATTTTATTTTTGTTTTTACAAAAATACATTTTTTTTCAAAGCAGCTTAAAGTACTTTGTCACAAATTCCACTCTCACTCAGAAGAGTACAGACCTCTCACAAGAACTACGATAAATGTATAATATGGAAAATACTGTAACTCCAAATAGAAGAACTCTATAGTGTAATCCAAATTATCTGGTTCATGTATTTAACACTGTTAGAATGCTCCGTGCTTTATAATACTTCAATTCTTTAAAAGGAAAAAAGATACAAGATTGTCCCATTTCAGCAGCTTCTGGGAGTAATCGCTATGGATACAGAAAACCAAGTTCAAAACCTGTCCCTTCAACGTGGTTTCCCAAAACTAAAAGTAACAAATCCCAGAGTTTACAAATTTACACACGAAATGAGGAGAGGGAATAGAAGAAGGCTCTTGTGTTTATGCATCAGCTGATGGGTGCTCTGGGACCCAGACTCTAACTTCACAAGGCAGAAAATGCCTTGTTATTTCCAGCATCCCTCCTAAGAGTGTCGATCGTAACTAGAGTCTGCCTACAACTGCCCAACGAATTGCTAAGGATTAATGGAGCGCACAAGGTGGGTAGACGAGACGGAGGTTGTACTCCTTCCGTGGCAAATCTGGTCACGTCAAAGGGCAGAGTCAAGGTGCAGGAGCAGCAGGTGTGGCTCCCTCCCTCTCGGTTGCCCATGCTGTAACACTGGCCCACGGGGGAAAGGGCTTCACAGTTCAGGAGACCAGCATGACAGATGTATAACACTTAATACAAACTGCTGTCTGAACGAGTGGTTCCTCCTGAAGAACTCCCCATGCCACCAGCGACTCTATCTGCCCATGGGAAGTACATGACTAAGCCTGCCCCAGCTGTGCAGGAGGAACAAAGTGGTGGCCACCCCGCAGGAGAGTTTTCCGTGCCTCTCCCTCTATTCCCCTCTTCCCCAAGGAGGGAAGACACGAACCCATAGAACCCATTCTCTATTACGTTTATTTCCTTTATCCCTAGGACAGCACCTGTTTCCAGGTGACTTTCGGAGCCTGGCCATCTCCAGCCGTACACTTCTGCCCCATTCCCAGCCCGGACGGCTGAAAGGGTTAGGAAGGACCGAGGCACAGCGGAAGTAGCATGTGGGGCAACAAGGACAGCATCTGACCGGAATGCCATCATCCGGCAAGTTTTTGGCATGAGGTCTAGTCCCCGGGTGGGTCGCAGCCAGCAGTGGGATGCGTTTCCCCCCAGCAGGCACGGAGGTGCCGTGCCGGGTGTCCGCGGGGGCCAGCGGGATCCCCGGGGAGCACTCTCCGCGTCCCCGCGCCCGCTCCCGGACCTATCCCCGACTCGCCCTCACCTTGTAGACGTTGATGGGGATGTCAATGATGATGTGAAGCAGGTCGCCCAGGGCCAGGCTGGCGATGAGGATGTTGGGGCCATTCCTCATACACTTGTTCTTGTAGATGATCCGCAGCAGCGTGGAGTTGCCGATGATGCCCAGGACGAAGACGAGGCAGGACACCACTGTGTTGATGTACTTGAAAGTCTCCTTGATCTCCGTTTGCCCTGTGCACATGGGGGGGGAG